>NC_133652.1:59171134-59273634 GCF_009905375.1 Apium graveolens
CTTCATGTTCCCGTTCAAGTTACTTTCTTAAAATTTCCTCTTTCTTTAGGGATTCAGTTAGTTCTTCTTTAGCATTCTTGCACTCTATCTTCAATTTCTCAAACTCAATAAATTGAGTTTCTAACACATTATTTCTTTCACTTAAAAACATATTGTTCTCTTTAATTTTAGTGTTTTCTTTAGTGAGAGATTTGAGTGTAATATGCAAATGATATAATTCGGTTGACATGTCATTTATAGCATCATTACACTCAGCTTTAGATAAATGTGCTATAATAGTGGTGATTACCTGATTACTTGAAGAACTAACTTCTGCTTCATCTAATTTGGCCATCAGGGCTAGATTGACATAGCTTGTATTCTTATCTTCATCCAATCCATCAACAGCCCAGTCATTTTCTTGAGTTAGAAAGGCACTTTCCTTTTATTTGAGCAAATCAAAATACTTATTTTTGTCAGAATCAGGCTCTCTCCATTCACTTGCAAAATGACTCCAGCCACACTTGAAACATTTGAATTTTGACTTATCAACCATGTTTATTTTGGCTTGGTTACTCTAAAATTCTTTTGAATTTGAGCTTGGCAAACCTTTTGAATAGAAAAGCAAGGTGTTCATCTAAGTCATCCATATCATCTTGACTAAGATGATCTTCAAGTTCAGCTACTAGCCATTTTCCCTTGCCTTCACAAACTCTAGGGTTTGGTGCAGAATCCATAGCTTTAACCTTTATATCTTTCTCTTTCTCTTGCTCATCCACCAATGCAATGGACCCTCCTTTCTTTCTTCCTTTCTCTAGCTTCTCATCTTGCTCTATTTCAAGCTCATAGCTCTTTAGAATCCCATACAGTCTTTCTAAGGTAAATTTCTTGTAATCTTGGGAATTTCTTAATGAGACTGTCATAGGCTTCCATTCCTTTGGCAGAGATCTAAGGAATTTGAGGTTTGAGTCTTTTGTCTGATAGACTCTTCCATGCAACTTTAGAGCATTTAGTAGTTTTTGAAATCTACTAAATATGTCAGTGAGTGACTCACTTTCTTCACTATAAAAATGCTCATATTGCTGAATTATGAGTTGCATTTTGGTTTCCCTTACCTGCTTAGTTCCATCACATATAATTTGAATAATATCCAGACATCCTTAGCAGTTTTACAGTTTATGATGTTGTCAAACATGTCACCATCAACACCATTAAACAGAATATTCATGGCCTTCTTATCCTTATGAACTTATTCAATATCTGGATCAGACCATTCTGCTCTAGACTTTGGGATGGACGGATCATTTCCTGTAGCAGCTCTCATAGGAACATGATGACCTTTCTCAATGCAGTCCACATATTCTTTATCCTGAGAAAGAAGATACAGGTGTATTTTCACCTTCCAGTGGTGATAATTATCTTTGTCAGAAATGGAATCTTCACTCCAACATCTTTTCTGTTCATCTTGTTAGTTGTTGTGATCTTTAAACTCCTTGTACTTCAAGAGCTTAATGTGATACCAATTGTTATTCCCAAACAATGTAATGAAGAATTACAGAAGGGGGGTTGAATGTAATTCTAGCTACTTTTTTAATTTTAAAATTGTTCTACTATGAATGTATATCAGTGTTTGATTTGACTAAGGTGCAGAATGAAAGTATTGAAAAAATCAAATAAAAAGTAATCAAATACAAGTATTTAAAAACTTTTGGGTGGATTGAACTTATCCATCAGAGATATATATTAATTTGAGAACTCTGTGATGCAATGTAGTTGCACATAGCTGCTTAAAAGTTGAAATCACAGGAATAGAGAAATTCTTTACAGATATAGCTTTATCTATTTCTCTGGTAATTGCTTACTAACTTGGATATTTTTCTACTTGCTACACTTGGTTTATGTATCACCAAGTTACATGAAAAATAGATAAACAAATAAGACATAATGTTTTTAGTCTAATTTCATGCTCCTTCATTTCGTAATCCAGCATCTTTGAATATCTTCAGTTAAGCATAGAAATGGAAATGCTTCTTTATTCTCTAAAACCCGATAATAGGCTGCCACATTCCTTTTGCATACAATCAACGCATGTGACTGTCAAGTCACTATCAACTGCTCTTTTGAATTTGTTCATCCGTTGGAACTCGGTTAGATCATCCGTTGAAGTTTTGTTGGATCATCCGTTGAGAGTCCGGTTTGTTAGATATATTTGAGATGTCATGTCTAATATGTTGTGTTTAGTTTCAGAACTTAATATCAGGACTTAATGAAAATCAGAACTTACTGAAGTCAGAACTTATATCAGAACTTAAGGCCGTCAGGATTTATATCAGGACTTAAGTACGGGTACTTCAGATAAGGAATGCAGCTGATTTACAGGAGAGGATCATGACTAAAACAATAGAAGATATGCATGAGAAGTTGGACAACTAGAAGACTTGTAAAAGATAATATCTGATTGATATATTTTAGGAGATATAATTATATTCCATATCAATTAGAAGATATCTTGTAACTGTGTACTATATAAACACAGCTTAGGGTTTACACTATAAGTGTTATCATTCATGAGAAAGATTATACATTGTAACCTAGCAGCTCTTAGTGATATTGTTCATCACTGAGAGAGTAGTTTAACCTACTTTGTAACAGAGCTTTTTATATTGAATAAACTTAATTAATGTTACATACTTGTGTTCAAAATCGATTTGATTGTATAAACACTATATTCAACCCCCTTCTATAGTGTTGTGTGACCTAACACGGTTGATCATCCGTTGAGACATTAGTTGATTATCCGTTGAAGCCTTGTGGAAAATCCGTTGAGACTGTCTTCATGGCAGTTAACTCCATTTTATTTATACAAGATTACAGGGCATCTAATATTTATAATTAACCAACCTATCTTGTATATCTATCTAGTAGTCGACATGACTTAAAATATTCTACAACATCTGATTCTCTAAGGCATTACAGCTACTTATAGTTTCACTGAGAAAAACAAATGACGGCTTCTCGCTACGGGTTACTTCTTGAAGTAACTGAATTTTTCCAGGTGAACCCAGACCCGGGCAGTTCCAAGCTAAAGCATTCATAATGACTGACGGGTCTGTGTTATGCTAGAATTGGGTACCAGGTTAGGTAACAAAGCTAATAGACCTCATAACATCTACTATGCTAGATTCTTTATGTTATTGGCTAACCATGTTGCTAAAGGTTTGGTCATAACCAATGAGAGTAATAAACTCAAGTGTTGGGAACAAGAGAAAAGGGTCCTTGCAGACCTTTTGAGAATTAACCTCAACAATCAGGTGCCATTGGTATATTTACCAATAATGAATGCACCTCAGGTAAGTGAGGTAAATACTTCTTCAACTCCTACTACTTCCAACCCCATTATTTCTTTGCCTTCAAGTGTGGCCATGGAATCTGTGCCTTTGTCCCAACAGATTCCTACCAAGGCCACCAAACCTAAAGTTTCAAAACCAAAATCAAAGAAAGCCACCTCTGTTGTTTCTCAAAAGACAACAGTTGTAACAACTACCATAAACCCTGAGGGGAGTGAACAGGGTGTGAGTGGTGAGGGGAGGGGTGAACATCAAGAAACCCCCCAGGATAAGGTAGGAGAGGTGAGTGATACCCCAGCTAGTCAAGCCACAGTTTCTCAAAAGACTGTGGTGGTTGAAAAGGATTCAAACTCATCCCTAGTTGCATCCTCCCAAAAGGGTGCACCTATTGAAAATAGTCCCTAACCAGGGACACAGAACAAAAGAGGAAGGGACACTGAAGCCACAAACTCACCTGTAAAAGCCTTTACAAGAAGAAAGAGGGTCAAAACCTTAGTTTCCACACAGGGTGCACACACTGCATAGATACACCCACCTGTATCTATGCCTTCTCAAATTCAGCTTGATGTGACTCCAACAAATGTGGAGTCACAACCCCATTCTCTCAAAATTGACACACATCAATCACCAAATTCTCCATCACCATCTCTGGATGTGGACATGATATTCACATCAATTCCTGATTCTCCCTCTTTACAACTCAGGGAGGAGCCCCACTCAAATACTGGTGATCATCATCTTTTAGATGATTTGTTGGATCATCAGCCAATTCTTTCAGACTTATTTGAAGAATATATGTCACCTAAATTAAAATCAATCCACACAGATTCAACAATTATGTCACTTTCAATTTCTACTTCTTTTCCTTCTTCAACGGATATTCCTCATCCGTTGACAAGTGGTTGTTCTTCGACGGATAAGCTTAACAACAGTTATCCGTTGATACCATCAGTTTCTACTTCAACGGATACTCCCTATCCGTTCATAGTCTTTACACAAACAACTGACTCAATTCCAAGTGTAGAAGACATGGTTACTGTACAATCACTTCTAGGATTGAGGGAAGGTAGTGAAAATTTGAGTGAGAGGCTGGGTTGCTCCCAGGTAAAAGGAGAGCTTGAGAGTCTAAATATGCATGCTATTTCTTCCAGCATGGCAAAAGAAAGTGAGAGGAGTGCCACCTTAGTAGGTGAAGGTGAGGGTGTGAGGAGTGTGAGCCAGGGGGAGCCCCTGATGCAAGAAAAGAGAGAAATTGAGAGAAAAGCATGTATAGAAGGTATAAGGGTGGATCCAACCATTGCTAATGAGTCAATGATTGTGGATGATGCTGAAAAGGAAAGACAATTTCAGCAACATTACAAAGCTGTAATTGATAACATTTCCTTGGATGCTGATACTTTTACTCATCCTGTATCAGCCTATCACTTGTTGGCTACTCAGGGCAATGAGGAGGCAGAAAAGACTTTAAATCTAGTACATACTTTAGAATCTCTACAAAGGGATAAAGTTGTTGTCAACTTGATGCCTTCTACAGCTGGTGAGCCATCTGAAGAATTTGGAGTAAACTCAGTTTCATTTGATGGAAGCATGAACTTAGTGGGAGATGAAGGCCCAAGTTCTATTCTAGATTTACCTGAATGGGCATTGACAAAGGAGTCTACACCAGGACAATTCAATGTATCCTTAGTCAAACAAATCATGTCTATCCAAAAAGCCATTCAGAACACCTCAAATGCTGGTACCAAGGCTATTCTTCAAGCCCACCTAGATTCTCTACATCTCATGAAGCTACAGCAATTAAGACATAATCTGAGTATGGATGATCACAAGAAGGATATAGCTGACTTGAAGTCCTACAATTCTGAGAAGCTGGATTCAATCATGCCCTATGGTACCATGTAGGACTTGTTACTGAGACTGAGAAGAGAATCAAATACTGAAAAGAAGCTGGCCAATTTGGAGGACACAGTTCAAGTTATTGAAAACTCTGTGGTCACCATTCTTCAAAATCAACAGTCTCAAACAAATCTTCTAATGCAACTGGCTAAAGCACAAGGCTTGACTCCTCTCCTTGATGATAACAAAAAGAGGGAGAATAAAGTGGAAGGGGGAGGAGAGCCATCTACAAACATTCAAATATCCAAAGTGCTAGTTCCTTCCATCACAACTTCTCCAACACTTCAAATCAAAGGAAAGCTTGATGGAATTGATCTAATCTAGCTAGAAGCAGCTGAGATGAAGGTGAAAGAGCAAAGGAGAAAAATTGATGAAAGGATGCAACAGGTGTTTGGCTCTATATCTATAAAATCCTTATCTATGAAATATAGCACAAAAGTTGAGCAAATCACAATGGAGCACAAACCAGTAAGGAGGAATAAGGT
Source organism: Apium graveolens (assembly GCF_009905375.1). NCBI lineage: Eukaryota > Viridiplantae > Streptophyta > Magnoliopsida > Apiales > Apiaceae > Apium > Apium graveolens. Next base: position 59,176,842 of record NC_133652.1, read on the forward strand.
TGGAGAAACTTCTTTCAGGAATTTGAAACCCATGGTACTCAAGCCATCCACTAGATTCAACAGGGACTCTACAAAGAACCCTCTAAACTTTGGTCAACTAAAAGAAGTGGATTTTCCTCTTCCAAAATCTGATGAAGACGTAGTTTTGGGTGGTAGCATCATAAAGCACAAAGAGACCAATGATGTAGTGGAAAGAATGAATATGGCTATCATTTATAGAAAGGGAAAGAGTATCTGTGTGATGCAAGGACATCCCAAATTCTCAAAAGCCAAGAGGGAAGAAACCATGGTGTTCCTCTTTAGGGATGATTGGTCCACCAAGATTGCCAGCATAAGGAAAACTTGGTGGGAGTCTAATTCCTTGCCTAGAACATTACTCATCCCTGAGCATGGAATTACAATTCATAAATCACCTCATTGGTTGATGGAGTTCAGAGACAATAAAGGAGTCAGAAGATTTTTCAGACTTGAAGACCAGCTTAAAATTGCCAGTAATGAAACTCTCAAGGACATGCAATCTAAGTTGGATATCAGTGAAGAAGATGAAGTTGAATTCTACAGAAAACTCCAACTCCAAGTAGAGGAAAATGACAGGAGGCTAGGGAAGAAAATAAGAGAACAAAGGAAAAGAAAATAATTTGCTCAGCCTAAAGGAGCATCCTTGGAAATAATGTAATTTTTCAATTCTATCTCAATACACACACTTTTGCAGCACTTTTGAATTTCTACTTGATTTCAGTTCATATATTTGTTAAGTGTTTTGTTATCATCAAGTTAAACCCAAATTTATGCCTACAATTCTAGTAGACATAAATAGGGGGAGATTGTTAGGAATATGTGTATTAGTTTGATGATAAGTTAAACAAAACACTTAAGTAGAAATCTAGTGTTTGTAGCCTCAACGGATAAGACCATTCTGGCTATCCGTTGATGGAGTAGCTTTACTTAGAAATAAGTTTAGTATTGTAGCACATTTCAGTTTCTGTATTTAAGTTATAATTCTTAGATGTTGTGGGAAATTATAAGTCATGTTGACTACTAGTGGATATGCAAATAGGAGGGCTAATTGTAAATATTTCATGCCTTGTAATTTTGTATAAATGAAGTAGTATCAACTGATAGATTAAAGGCCTTCAACGGATGATAAACAAAGCTTCAACGGATGTCTCTAAAGCTTTAACGGATAACATCCATCAACGGATGAGTGCATCAACAGATAAAGCTTCAACTGCTAATGCATCAACGGATAAAACTTTAACTGATAAAGCATCAACGAATAAAGCCATCAACGGATGAAAGCGTCAACGGATGCTAAGTTCAATAACAGTTGACAGTGACAATTCATAAGCTGACCGAGGCACATGGGTTGACAGAGACAATTAGAATGTGGTAGCCTCTTGGAGGAATCAAGAAAATGAAGTATTTCCATTCTGGTACAAACAAGGAAGTATTCAAAGATTCACTGATTATCCTAGATTGCATTGGATAGAGAAATGAAGAAGAAACATTTGAAGAACTTTTTTTAATTGTATTTGTACTTTTGTCTTCACTTGTAAACTTGGTGATATATAAACCAAGTTGCAGCTAGTAATTAGATGGTGAATTTTTCCAGAGCTGTTTAGAAAAATCCAGAGAGAAAATCATCTAGTTTGTACTAGGACGCAGCTGTGATCAATTCTTTGAATCACAGATTTTCTGAAATACACATCTCTGGTGGAACAATAAATCCACCAGAAAAGTTTTTAAAGCCTTTGTATTTTTATATTTGTGTCTTGAATATATATCTGTCTGCACCTGCTCAAAGCAATTCACACACAACTGTTCATCAAAACACTTAGCCTTTGAAACTGCTCAATACTTGAAAAAGTTTTGAGATTTACATTCAACCCCCTTTTGTAAATATCATTCTTAGTTCCTTGGGAATAACATCCTCCAAATGAGGGGACCTCCTCTATTTATACTACTCCAAGGAGGATTCTAGAACCTTTTACAATATTCCTCCACTCGAAAAGGTTCTAGGGGTTTCCATCTAAAATATCTATCTAAGATATTTTCTAAGTACATTTCATAAGATTCTAGAGCTTTCTTTTATTTACAAGAGATTACTATAATATTCTAGATTACTCTAAAAAGTTCCGCAACAAAAAATGACATGGACGGGTCCAAATTTAAGCGGTAAGTGACAGATTGTTTCCTTGACATGGTATCAATCCAATTATTTTTTTACAACTGCTTCACAAAGCATCACTTCACATCTTTTATAATATCTATTTACCATAAATTTATCTCATTGAAGATAGACTGCACCCGTCTCCTAGCCCTTGACCTGGCCTCAGATTCTCTGTTTTTGATCAGGGGCTACTTTCCAGACACCACCTTGGCTGTCGGATGACTGGACCTCTCCCCTATATTAACATTCATATCAAGATTATTCACACTGTCGGATTGGTTTCCCCAGACACTGTCATAGGAAACTGGACTAGCAGTTGACCCCTGCCTAAATCCACCTTCACCAGTATTATTCTGTATTCTTCCCACCATACCCAACTTCTCTTGGTAGATATCCAATATTTTTCTTGCAACTGCAGCTGATGCTGCATTTTTTATGCTTTTATTCGACAATGGCTGATAAGCTAGCACATTTATACCCCCTCCTGAAGCAATGACAGGCCTAACCATACAGCCAGGTGTCCCAGATCCAAGTGTTGAATTATTGTTGTTCTGGTATGACACACATGACTGCTATAGAGGGGAAGAACGATCATGTGCTTGCACCACACCAGCTATGATAAGAAAATCCTTGAGGTTTATCTCTTCGTTTGAAGAGATGATCCTATAGATATATATTGGTTGTGGATGCAGCTGCGGGGACTATGACTGCTCCCATTGGGGCAGAAGCGCTAAGGGTAATAACGGGGCTTAGGAGAAGTGTTCGTTCAAAAGCTTGAATTTATTATTTTGTCCAAATGTTGTTAAGGAGTTCATCAATGTTCATCGATCCGGAGATTCCAATGTCATCAAAGAATATTTATTGAAAGTTGAAACACATCAGGAGGGACAAAATTGACTTTTGACAATCTAGTGATGGGAGGGCATGGTTGTCAGGATTTTATGGGTTTGTTGAATGAACAAATGATTCAATTTCTCCTTGCGATAGAAAGTTTGAGTTGTCTGTCCTCAGAATGAGATCATCAGATAGTAACCACATCAATATCAATATATTCCTAAACTTTTCTAGCAAAGAAAACAACAAATTACACTAAATACCCTCCCATCCAATAAAAATTATACTACTCTATGCCCATTTTAGTAATTATACTTTCAGCTATGGATAGTCCAACTTTAAATGGGTTAACCAGCTCTTCTATTTTTATACTTTTTTGGGTTAAAAGATGGATAATCCAGTTTCATGGATAAAACCCATGTCTATTAATGTCAAATCATATCAAATATTGTGTAACAAATTAACAAGATCATGCCTATCATTACTCCTCAATTTAAGTAAAATTCAAATTCAAATTACACTAATATTTCAATCAAGTGTAAACATATAATTCAAATTCAAATGTAGTCTTTCTTCGTATCAATTAACAATACATCAGTTACAATATTTGATATTTTAGATTCTATGACACAGTAACATATTGCCATGATTGAAGAGGGTAATCCAACTGCACAGAAACGGCGCAACAATGGTCTATTATCTCATTCTTCTGCACAGAAAGGTAATACTCTCTTCGATTACCAAATCATATTCAAATTATCATGTTTTGACATGGTTTATGGCATGATCTGTTGTAGGTTCTAGGTGAAAAACAATCAATCAGTTGTTTTTTCAATTGGTAAAGAGAACTCTTCTATTAATTCTAAGGTTCATGAGAAACACAATCACAATGTTCAAGGATCTTATATTTTAGGTATGTGGAATTCATTGACTGTTTTTATAGCAATCTTAAATGATCTAATTCATGTTCTGTTTTTGTAGGCATTAAACGAAATCCTCTTAGCCAGTTGTCTCAGACATATTCATCAAAAGGTTTGAGTATTATCTTTTTGTTTCACTAGACTGTAAAATTTTCAGCATTATTAACTGAATTTTTGTAGGCCTTGATGAACGCTTCTTGCATGCCAATACAAATTCATAGTCACAAGTTAAACTCGATGCATCAAATTCGATCTACCACTCTAGAACAACTCAATTAACAGGTTTCAGAAAGGAGGGACATGTGAACCAGGAATCATCATCAGGTTTGTTGGATGATATGTTATTTTTAATTTGTTTGCAAATTAATGATCTTCCTCCCATTTATAGGTCATAAGCGGATCTCTCCTGGACCATTGTCTCCTTCGTCCGCTCCTAAAGGTCTGCCATTTTTTAAATGTAGTAATGCAACTAACCTAAATTAATTCACAAATTAAACTAACAAAATATTTTGAGCATATTTTCAGCTTCGAGGAAAAAAATTCTGCAATCTTCTGAACAATCTAAATTGTTCAGTCAACGTTCACTTGATGAGAATGCAGACCCCAATGTTTCAGCATCAAGTAAAAATGATAAATATAGTATTCCATTGACTTACATTTTTGTTTGCCAACATATATCTTGCCCGTTCACGCATGTTTGACAATATTCTTATGTTAGGTTTTGTCCGTCGTGCAAGTAATCCTGCAGTTACTACTACACCATCACAATGATGGCTTAATTTATTTGATTTAACACCTCAATCTGGATTGACGCACATAAACTCATCGGCTAATCCATATAATCCTAAAGAATCAGCGTCTTCAGGTATAACTATTACTTCACAATAACTCTATAACTTTCAGATAGTTAGTAGTAGTATATTTAACTTTTTCAATCCATGTTTGTCAAGTTGCAGTAAAGTCCAGTATCTCGAATATTACATAATAGGCCAACAATGGCTAAGAAATACAATATGTTTGAGCTCCCTGCATCTAGGATAATACCAAGAAATAATCCAAACTTAAATATGAACGATCCAATTCATTTTCGTAAGAATTTACGATCCCCGTCAAAGTTACACGGTAAAGACAAAAAGGCACAGATTGATGCTCGCATTACTGAAAATTCTACCATCGCTAAGAAAAGAGAACGACGAAATACAGTATCAGTTACAATTCCAGAGACTGAGGATCTTGGTGTTCCACTACCAGGTCGTTTCAATATTAATATATTAATTATTTTATCTGTAGTTCTCTCATTGATTTTATATTGATATTGTTAAATTTAAAAATTCTCTGCAGACTAGTTTCCCCGTAATGAAGGTTAGTTATGTCTGAATATCTTTTTATTTTTAAAGGCATTTATTTTAGCATGATTTTTGTTGTTTCGACAATTTTCCTCGAAGTGAGTATTTGATACAGAAGGAACCTCTGCAAGCAGATTAAATCTGATGGATGCTTTCAATGATGCAAGTGATTTACTACTGGAAGATATGCCAGAATATGAGCAATACGTAACTGGTAATGTCACATTCACATATTGGATATTCTTCGGATAATTTGGCAAACATCCATGAAAGATGAATGTTGATAATTTTACATCCTGAATGTGTTTATAGATGATGAACTTGATGCAACTGAACGCCAAGGTGAAGATTTATAAGAATGTAACGATGAATATATAGATGAGGATTTAGGTATATGGAAAATCACTTAATTCACCTATGCTATTTATATAAAGAAATTGATGAAAACATATACTAACCTTTTTAAATATTTTTCCAGATTTTTGGAAATGATACATGAATCTTGAACCACCATCGAAAATATATGGAAAATGTAAAGCAATGATGTGGAATGAAGAGAGGAACAACAAATCAAATAAAAATAGTCCACCTACATTCTCAATTTGCTGCAAAAATGGTCAGGTTGAACTTACTAAAAAACATCCTCCTCCTCATTTCCTTTACTATTTGCTTTCTGGAGGTGAAAAGACTTCTCATTTCCTGAAAAATATAAGAACGTACAACTCCTTCTTTCAATTGACCTCACTTGGAGGTAAAATAGATCGTAAAATCAACAATGGAGGAGGTCCGTATTATTTTAAGCTGAATGATCAAAATTATCATCTAATTGGAAGTCTTAAACCAAATGAAGGACAATCACCAAAGTTTGCTCAACTCTATGTGTATGACACTGACAATGAAATCTAAAATCGGATGGACGCGGTCCCTCGATCTGATGGTCTTGATCTAGAGATCGTCAAAGGACTCTTAAAGATGTTGGATGAGAATAATAAGCTCTCTGAAGGATTCCGTTATGCACGTGATCGCCTTAATATTCCGGATACAAATAATTTTAGTTTGATTCTGGTATCTTCAAAATCTGCATCCGGAAGAAAAAATCAGGTTGGACCATCCAATGAAGTAGTTGCGTTAATTATTGGTGACATTGATGATACATGTCCATTCAGAGATATTGTAGTTGAGACAAAGCAAAATTTCTTAACAGAGTTTATGAAACATGCAAGCACTTTATGTCTCTGCAGTATCCGTTACTTTTTCTGTATGGTGATGATGGATTCCATCTCAATATACCGTTGAAGAGCAAGAAGCAGAATGTGCCTGCTGAAGCCGTTAATGATCAACATCCTGACGAAACCAGACACTGAACTACAATCACAATGAGGGAATACTATGCCTATAAGCTTATGATAGGTCCTGATGAAGATATTATCCGTTACATTTTAATTCATGTTAAATCCAGGAAACTTTTTATTTCATACGTTATACTATTTATGCTATTTTATGAATGAATCTACATGTTGGTGGTCGTCTTTGGCAACAATTTATTGTCGACACATTTCTTGCAGTAGAATAGTACATATTGGATTGGATTAGAAACCACCAAATCACCATTTGTTCAGATTTATACAGGTCTATTCGTGATTCCCTTACTAAAGGTGATACAAATCCTGGAAACATTGGTAAGAATGTCATATTACCAGCAACCCATACAGGTTCTCAACGGTACATGAACCAGTATTTCAAAGATTCTTTGGCCATTTGTCGTACACTTGGACATCCATCATTATTCTTGACAATGACATGTAATACTCAATGGCCGGAAATTAAACAAATCATGGAATATCTTTCTGGAGTGGATGTAGCTAACAAACCCGATGTGATAGCTAGAGTGTTTAAGCTGAAACTTGATCAACTCCTAGACCTTATAAGGAAAAAAAACTGCTTCGGCAAATGCATTGGAGGTTATACACTCATTATGCCTAAACAAATTTAAATTTAACAGTAGTCTTTTACGTATTTAACACAAATTTTTTTCTTTTCTTATTTTTAATATCAGTTATGCATGTTATTGAGTTCCAAAAGCGTGGACTTCCTCATTGTCATATGTTAATATGGTTGTACCCGCAAAGCAGGCCACAAAATTTGCAATAGATTGATGAATTGATATCTGCCGAAATACCAGATAAAAATATGGATCCTATCGGCTACAACGTAGTTCAAGCGCATATGATCATACATGGACCATGTGGTAAAGATTTTTATAATTCTCCGTGTATGGTGAAAGGAAAGTGTGGACGTCATTTTCCTAAAAAGTAAGTGTGTGTTAAAAATATTATAATCCAAGCAAGGATTTTATTTTTTAATTGAATAATACAATTTATCATATACGCAGAAACATGCATCGCTTAATTTAGTCTTTTTTCTCTACTTAAAGGTATAACGTGAACACTTTCTTCAATGATTGTGGATTTCCTATATATCGTAGAAGGCGAATAGAAGCAAGTGTTTTGAAGAAAGGAGTTCTTCTTGATAACCAGTATGTTGTACCATACAATAGAGATTTGTTGTTGCGCTTTCATTGTCATATAAATCTTGAGGTGTGTAACTCTTCGAGATCTTTGAAATATCTTTTTAAATACTGCTTGAAAGGTCATGATACTGCTACAATGCTTCTTAGAAAGAAAAATAAAAAAGATACACCGGATGAATCCACTACCAAAGCAAAGTCAATGGATGGGATCAAAAATTTCCTTGATGGTCGCTATATATGTGCGTTAGAAGCAGCTTGGAGATTGCTAGGTTTTGATATATAACATCGTTTCCCTTCTGTTGAGCGCTTACCGGTACACATGGAAGATGAGAAAAGTGTTTCGTTTAAGCCACACGATGATCTTGGAGATGTTGCTGAAAGAGCCAAAATTCGATTTACCAAACTTGAAGGCTGGTTTGAAGCAAATAAAACTTTCCCAGAGGCAAGACAATACACTTATACTGAATTTCCAATATATTTTACTTGGAAGGCAAACTTATGTAAATGGAAAGCACGACAACGTGGTCAAGTGTTTGGTCGATTATCAAACGTTTGCTCGCATTCCGATGAAACATTTTTTTGAGGATGTTACTCATGCACATTAAAGGTGCCACATCATACCAAGATCTCAAGAATGTCAATGGAATTGTTTATAATCCGTTTCAAGAAGCGTGTGACGCACTTGGACTTCAAAAGGACGATAGACAGTGGGATGTTGCTATGTTAGGAAAATGCAGTTCATGCAATGCCACGTCAACTTATACAGTTATTTGTGCATATATTATCAAACAATCAGGTTGCTGACTCTTTAAAACTATGGGAAAAACATTGGAAATCCATGTCTGAGGATATTCAGTTGATCAGAAGACGGATAACCAACAATAATGAACTGTATCTTAATCAATCAGACATTCAAAATTTTTCTTTGGCAGGTATTTTCTAAATTGGTTATAGCTGAACAAACTTCATTATTAAAGGTATACCATACAGTTAACCTATTAATCTTTTCATAAATTCCAATTTATAAATACATTGCAGAAATTGAAAAACTCTTTAACGATGTTGGCAAAAGTCTTAAAGATTACAACTCGATGCCTTTTCCTGATGATAGCTTTATGCATGGACTTGATAACAGATTATTGTCTGATGAACTTTCTTACAACAAGGAACATGAGCATGAGGAACATGACAATCTTTATCGCTCACTTAATAAAGAGCAGCTTCATGCCTACGCTTCTATTATTGACAGCGTTGAAAATGGCAAAGGAGGTGTTTTCTTTGTATACGGCAGTGGAGGATGTGGAAAAACTTTCCTGTGGACTACCTTTTTACTGTAAACTACAGTGTTAGAAGGGTAGTTCTTCCTGTTGCCTCTTCCGGCATCACAGTTACGCTGCTTCCTGGGGGTAGAATAGCTCATTCAAGGTTTCACATTCCGTTGAAGGTTGACGAGTACTCGATTTCCGGAATCAAGCATGGTACTGAACTTGGTGAATTATTGAAGTAGACCGGTTTGATTATATGGGATGAAGCTCCCATGCAGCACCGATATGCTGCTGAAAGTGTTGACGCAGTTTACGAGATATTATGACGTCATTGGATCCTGAAAGAGCCAGCCTACCATTTGGCAGTATAACTATTGTTTTTGGAAGAGACTTTCAGAAAATCCTCTCCGTGATACCAAAAGCTTCAAGAACACAGGTTGTGAGTGCTTCTTTAAATAGTTCAGCTAGATACACATTGTCTTTTCTCACTCCAGTGAGAACCACTTTATTGCTTTTCTTGTTAGTCATAACACAAGCTTCTACATCAAAAGTAACTAAGTTACCCCTATCACAAAGCTGGCTGATACTCAACAGATTGTGCTTGAGTCCATCCACTAGGGCAACTTCTTCAATGATGACATTATCTTTTGAAATCAAGCCATATCCCACAGTATAACCCTTGTTGTCATCTCTGGAGGTAATACTTGGGTCAGCTCTTTCCTTGAACTCAGTGAGCAGGGTAGAACTCTACGATGACTTATCGATAAGTCATAATAAAGCTTGTCGAAAAGTCCTTCGAGAAGTCAGAAAAATGACTTATCGAGAACTCACTTGAGAAGTCTTAAAATAGCTTGTCGAGAAGTCAATTAGACTTATCGAGCACTCAGTTCTCTAAATACTTTTGTTCTTTTTGACTCTGTCTTGTGCTAATTTCACATATTGAAAATGTAAACTAACACTTAGACAGTTTTCCCGGAATTGAAAAATTCCAAGCTAAATTTTGAATTTTTGAAAAATAAATATACAGAGACTTATGAAATATTTATAACTCATATTCCAGTTAATTTCCAATTAAATCAAATTAATTTTGATTTACTAGAAATTAATCTGCTGTAAATTATTAGCCAGGTTCTTGCCTTTAGGATAAAGAATTAATCATTCCAATTTCACCTACAAGTATAATGAAAGTTGCTTCATCCAAAGGTTTAGTAAAAATGTTAGCTAATTGTTCTTCTATTGGAACAAAAATAAGCTCAATGGTACTATTTGCAGGATGTTCTCTAATTAAATGGTACCTTACATCATTGTGCTTTGTTGTAGAATGATTAAGTGGATTAGACACAATAGATATAGCACTAGTATTGTCACACATGATTGAAATTTTGTGTAACACTAGGCCATAGTCCATTAGCTAATTTCTAATCCAAAGCACTTGAGCACATCAACTTCCAGCAGTTATGTATTCAGCCTCAGCTATGGAAGTTGACCCAAATTATTGTTTCTTGCTATACCAGGATACAAGTCTTTGTTTAAGAAACTGACATCTTCCACAAGTGCTCTTTCTGTTAACCCTGCATTCAACAAAATCTGCATATGTGTATCCAACAGCTTCAAAACATGCTCCCTTAGTATATCATAATCTTAAGTTTGGAGTCCCTTTTAAGTATCTAAAAATTCTCTTCACAACCATCAAATGTGATTCCTTTGGATTGGCTTGAAATCTTGCACACAGATAAGTTGCAAACATATTATCTGGCCTACTAGCATTTAAGTATAACAAAGATCCAATCATTCATCTATAACCTGAAATGTCTACACTTTTTCCTTTCTTATCTTCATCCAACTTAGTAGTTATAGACATAGGTGTAGATGCAGGTGAACAATCAACCATGCCAAACTTTTTCAATAAATCCTTGACATACTTAGTTTGGATGATGAAAATCTCATCACTTCTTTGACTGACTTGAAGTACAAGAAAGTAACTTAGTTCTCTCACCATGCTCATTTCAAATTCACTTTGCATAAGCTTTGAGAATCTTTGACACAGTTTTTCATTAGTAGAACCAAAGATGATATCATATACATAAATCTGAACTAGGATCATATCATCACCATGTTGTTTGTAGAAGAGAGTCTTGTCTATTGTACCTCTAATAAATCCATGTTTAAGCAAAAATTCTGACAGTGTGTCATACCAAATTCTAGGTGCTTGTTTTAGTCCATAGAGAGCCTTGAGTAGCTTGTACACAAAATCTAGAAATTCTGGATCTTCAAAGCCAGGTGGTTGTTGCACATAGACTTCTTCTTCCAACTCACCATTAAGGAATGCACTCTTCACATCCATTTGATATACCTTAAAATTTGAATGTTCAGCAAATGTAAGAAAAATCATTATTGCTTCAAATCTTGCAACTGGAGCATAAGTTTCATCATAGTCAATTTCTTCCTCCTGTGAGTAGCCTTTTGTAACCAACCTTTCTTTGTTTCTGGTGACAATTCCATGTTCATCCATCTTGTTCCTGTACACCTACTTTGTTCCAATTATACTTTTGTTCTTTGGTGCAGGAACCAATTCCTAAACTTTGTTTCTTTCAAACTGATTTAGCTCCCCGTCATTGCTTCAGGAGGGGATGAAAATGTTCCAGCTTATCAGCCACTGCTGGAAAAAAGTGTCAAAGATGCAACATCAGCTGCAATTATAAGAAAACCTAGTGGATACCAACCACGAGAAGCTGGGTACGGTGGGAAGGTGCAGAATAATGCTGGTGAAGGTGGATTTAGACAGTGGTCTGCTGTTAGTCCAGTTTCCTCTAACATTGGTCTGCTGCTAGTCCAGTTTCCTCTGACAGTGTCGGGGGAAAGAATTCTGATAGTGTGAATAATCTTGATATGAATGTCAATTTAGCGGACATGTCTAGTCATCCGGCAGCCAAGGTGGTGTCGAGAAAGCAACATCGCGTGATAAAAAACAGAGAATCTGCCGCCAGGTCAAGGGCTAGGAGAGAGGTACGTTATGTTTCCACTGAGATAAATTTATTGTAAAGAATAACATAGAAGATGTGAAGTAATGCTTACTGCTTTATTTGTCAAGCTTTTTGTTCTGTTGTAGCAAAACCCCTAATAGTTATTTGTTACATATATCTTGTCATAACTGTTATTATCAAATCTTATTTTTTCCAATCTCAGTCTTGTAATCACCTCTTGAACTGAATCTGTAAAAGTCTCTGTTTCGGAATAGATAGGCTTGATCCTTGGATATAGCGTAAGTACTCCTTGTGAATTTGATTCGACTAAGCTTCCGTGACATGTGAAACACTGCCCTGACGTCCAGTCCCACAAGTAATTTTACTTGAGCTTCCTCTGATTTAACTATCAATAACTCTTACATTATGTCTTGAGGTTCCAACTTTATTGCATGTAACTGAAATATTTGTATGTCCCCACTATAATTCCTGACCTCCACAATTCCTGACTGTATGATCTCATTGATTCCTGGATAAATGTAGCATTGGTACAAACGACTATGTGACTCTATAATCTGGAGTCATAGAGTTGTCTTAAAATCTTCGAGAAAATATGTACCCGTAGAAATTTCATTCTTTACCTGCGTCTGAAAACCCAGTGGTATCTTATGGAGTAAGCCTTTGAGGATGTTCCACAATTTTCGTCTGTTAGTCTTGAAATCAGTTCCATTGGAGTAAGAAAACCATTATCATCAATTTCTGTATTCGGAAATTTTCCGTCTGAATAGCACATGGTCTTCATTTTCTTCGAAAGATCAAAATCACTTTTAAAAGCCCGGAGGAACCTCGAGTCTACCAAGACTTTGAGTACCCTTAATTTAATACTTAAGAAAAATTTAAATTTCCAAAATTTTTAAATTACTTAGAATGTAAATTAATCAAAAATAATTATTTATAAAAAAATTAATTTTCAAGAATTTCGAATTTTCTTAAAAATTAAATAAAACGTAAATTAATATTTAAGAAAAATTTAAATATAAGAATTTTAAAATTTCTGAAAAAAATAAATAAATCAAAAAACATTAGGGGCTGTAGAATTATATAAGTAGCAACCGACGACCTATTAAACAACCTGCGATCAAAACAATTTAACCTACGACGTTATGCAACCTGTAATGCATGCATGTTTCTTCCGCGCGTATGAAAGGAGGTTGACTCTACCGCACGTGAACCAGACGAGATGGTCTTCATTGTTGTCGCAAGTCACAAGGATTTACTCTGTTTGTGTCCATTTCTAATAGCAATTTGTGACGAGATAATCAGCTGCCATTCTGTTTTCTTTTTAATTCAATTATATAGCTGCCACATAACTCTTCTGTTTTCGTTTGTTTAAAATTCGGCCAGGTGGGTCCCGAGAGTCAATCAATCAAAAAAACAGTATTTGTTTCTTTGGTTTTGTAAATCGAGGTGCCAAAACCTTAACCTGTCAATTCATTCAACTTCTCAAGAAAATGGCAGCTAATAAAACACGAAACTGGAAGCTAAAAATACACCGGAAAAAAAAATTTAATTAAAAACTTTTATTTACTAAAATTTAAGTAGTAAATTAATTTAGTTGAATTTATTAAATAAATTTATTTAAATTAAGTTCATAATAAACTTATTTAAATTAAATTTATAAAATATATTTTCTAAATCCAATTTCCCAAATAAATTTATATAAATGAAAAATTAATAAAATAAATTATTTTTAAGGATCCTGATTTGTGTATCAATCAGTAAGCTCTGAGACCAATTGTTAGGTCCCGAATTATCGTAGAAGGGGGGTTGAATACGATAATCACTAAATTAAAAAATTCTTTCAAATCTTTTGCGAATATAAAATTTAGTGCTCGGTTAGTGGTTTCGTGTTCTTGAGAGGAATAGTGTTTGGAAAAATAAAATGAGGAACATAAGAAATTCGGGGAAATATATATTCGTATATAAATCCTCGAGGGGTGTTGCTATACTCCGGTAAATAAATTAACCGGATACAATCTAAGAACAACAAGGTTCCTAGCTTCTATAAAGATTTACAAATCGAATCCTATACAATGATCTAGCTTTTGTTTGTACTAGGATTTAATTACCGAGTAACGTTTATAATGCCCCTAAAAATATACAAGAGTTAAACCGGGCATTATAACGTTACTCCGGTGAGAAGTTAAACGGATAAACAAAAAGCTTGAGCTTCTCTGTAAATTCTTTGCTGCAATCTTCAGCTCTTTTGGGAGAGAAGAAGATGAACAGAACAATTCTAATTGTTGAATCTGATCTGCTGCTTGTGCAGACTTTTTATCAATAATGTGTAGCTGAGGAGAGAGAGCCGAGATCATGGAATATTCCTGTAATCTGCGATTAATAACATCAACTGGAGACTAGCTTATTTAATTCAACCTGCGACTAACAAAATTAAAACAACCTGCGACTAAGGGAGGCTGCCTTGGTTTTTTTATTCAAAAGCCAACCTGCGACTTAAAAATGAAAACCAACTGGTTTATTAGTTTTCTCAACCTGTGACCATGTAAATGGTTGCATGGTTGTTTCTTTTATTTATTTTTTGTTTTTAATTTTCCTTTTCGTTTTCCTTTTTTGCATGTTCCTTTTTGGCTGCAGACTCCATGTTGATTTCCTTGAGGTCTACTCTCAGCTTATGGCAACTTGTCACTACTTTCTTGTTGGAAGGAATGCAATCAAACTTATCACAGAAGGAATAAGGATCTTCAGTCTTTGCTTCACCAGACTTGTATGCTCCCAATCTTGGCTCACTAACAGCCTTTTTATAAAGGTGATGATTTGTAGAGCCATATTTCTGACATTGTTTTCTAGGAGTATCAACAACAAATACAAAGTTTTTGGTTTTATTTATCCCAATCTTTCCATTTCTTTTTTTCTTCTTCTTTCTTGCATCTTCTGTTTTACCTTCCTTGATTGGCTTCTTGGGAGTTTGATCAACCATAGGCTTCTTCTCAGTTTTCGAAGTTGGAGTTGTTTCTGTATATTTCTTTTCATTGTCCTCATCAATAATTTCTTGCTTTATGATCAACTCTTCTTCACTGAAATTTACTTCACATGCTTTAAACATGGGTGAACCAACCTTTCTCAGCATAGCTGGGACATCTTCACTTGCAGTTGCTTTTACCTTATCACCTTCAACTTTCCTATTGCTATTCAATACATCATAATCCAAGCCAATAGCTATGTTAGCACATGTCTTTTTTTTCTCATGGTACTGACCAACTAACACTACACCATAGAATGGCTATGGCAACCATATTTCTAAAAATTTGAGAAATGATGTTACAATTGGTAGACCATTGTATATATATTGCCAGGACTTTTAAAATTATTACAATTGAAGTGCAAAAAAAGAAAAAAGGTTAACAATTAGCTATCTATTGTAACAAGAATTGTTAGGCGTTGCAGTACATTAAAAAAATTAGCCAAATAAATGGCGGGCTTCTGAAATATTGTTGGGCGGGATTTCACTAAAAGAATTGTCGGGCTTCCCAAAATAAAATAAAAAAAAAGAAAAACAAAAGAGGCTCAACCCGACATTATATTTTCAGACAAAGTAAACACAGCTGAAAGAAGAACAAAGCTCATAAACACAGCTTGAAGAGAGGAAAATCTGAGGAGAATCTGAGGAGAAACACAGCTCGTAGAAGTTTGAAGCTCCAAAAAGGTAAAACACAGATCATTGCTTCAAATCTTTTTCCCTAAATCGATTATAAGTTTGATTACAAAATACCATGTGATTGTTCTTCTTTCAAATCTTAATCGATTATGTTTTCCATGTTCAATCTTGTTTCTTATCCTCAAAATACATTTTAATCGATTGTGCATGTTCTGTTTTTTTGTTTTAGTTATTTTGTTTAATCGGCTGTGTATAATTTTAATTAGGGATTTTGTTTTGTGATTATTGTGTGAGTACTGACTATGATGTCATCGATTATAACTTTGTTTGGTTATTTTTTGATTTAGTTTATAACTAAGAGATCTTTCAATATGAATTTTAATTAGGAATGTTTAGGCTTGTATTGATAAAATCTCATTTTATAAATGAGATTTTATAATTATGATTATATAATTTATGATGTATGTCCTTTGTTTCTTTCTTTGTGTAGAAAATAGGTTTGTGAACAATCAATATCACTTGGGTTTCACTTCCAAAGTACAGTGAGGCCTATAGTAATGGGGTGACAGATTTTGTACAAAATGCTTTCGATAATTTTGCCACAGGATCTGAACTAAGATGCCCTTGCAAAGATTGTAGTAATTGTTTCTGGTTTTCTGAAGAAGACGTGTATGACCATCTCGTTAGTAACGGTATGTGTCCATCGTTTGTTAATTGGGTATACGAAGTGTCAACCCCTAAGTTTAAAAAAGTGGATCAGGAGATGGATTGTGATAGTGGTATGGGCCCAGGTGAAGATTTTGATAAAATGATTCGTGATGAAAGCAGAGTTAGGAATGGAATGAATGACACAGCAAAAAGGTTTTATAAGCTTATTGAGGAAGGGATACAACCTTTGTATCCGGGGTGTGAACAATTTACTCTTTTAGGATTTGTAGTGAAACTTTACTTATTAAAGTGCACTCATGGTTTTACCGAGGGTGCCTTTAGAGGTATTCTAAAGTTGATAAAAGAGGCATTTCCTGATGTAAATCTGCCTTCTTCTTTTATTGTGGTCAAAAATATGATTAGAGAATTAGGTCTTGATTATCAGAAAATACACGCTTGTCCCAAATGATTGCATGTTGTATTGGGGGGGGAAATTTAAACTTAACAAAGTGCAAATTTTGTGGGGTTTCAAGATGGAAACTCCCAAAAAACAGGATTGATGCACCTGTTTCTCCTGACTTAGAAGAAAAATAGTCGAAAGTTCCTGCAAAAGTCTTACGATATTTCCCGTTGAAACCAAGGCTCCAATGCTTATTCATGTGTAAAGACTACTCTAAACTCATGACATGGCATGCACTAGAAAGAACAAAAGATGGAAAGCTACGACATCCGGCCGATGCAGAGGGTTGGAAGTCGATGGATGCTAACCATCCAAATTTTGCAGCGGACCCTCGAAATATTATGTTAGGTTTAGCGGCAGATGGGATTAATCCTTATCGATCGATGAATATAAGTCACAACACTTGGCCAATTATTCTAGTGAATTATAATCTTCCTCCTTGGTTGATTATGAAACCTGAAAACTTAATTCTTTCGACACTAGTCCCTGGACCCGTGTACCCTGGTAATGATATAGATGTATATATATGCAGCCACTCATCGCTGAGTTGAAAGAATTATGGGAAGTAGGTTTAGAAACCTACGATGCCTATGCTGATGAAACATTCATGTTACGTTCGAGTCTCCTCTAGACCATTAGTGATTTTCCAGGGTATGCCATTTTATCGGGTTGGAGCACGAAGGGTAAGTTAGGTTGTCCGAATTGCCATTACTGTACTTCTTCATTGTATTTGAAGCATAGCCGTAAAGTCTGCTATATGAACCACACAAAATTTCTACCTCCTGACCACAAGCATAGGTTTGATACTAGAAGATTTAATGGTAAGGTTGAAACTGATGTTTTCCCCCCTCCATTATCTGGAAAGGATATTGAAGAATTATTGCACGTATATGAAAATTATTTTGGGAAATGAGATGCAAAGAAGAGGAAAAGGGGTGCAGATTGTCCATTTAAAAAGAAGTCTATATTATTTCAATTACCATATTGGAGAGATAATTTAATTAGATATAATCTAGATGTCATGCATATAGAAAAAAATACCTGTGATAAAATAATAGGGACTTTGTTGAATATGGGTGGCAAGACGAAAGACCATATCAGTGCCCGAAAATATTTGCAGGAAATGGGTATTTGGAAGGTTCTTCATCCCATTAAAATTGGAGATAGCAATCGCTATGAAATCAGGGCAGCAACTTTCGACATGACGAAAAAAGAAAAAGAAAGCTTTTGTACATTATTCATGGACGCTA
The DNA here is from genome assembly GCF_009905375.1 of Apium graveolens. Classification (NCBI taxonomy): domain Eukaryota; kingdom Viridiplantae; phylum Streptophyta; class Magnoliopsida; order Apiales; family Apiaceae; genus Apium; species Apium graveolens. The sequence goes on from NC_133652.1 coordinate 59,194,904, forward strand.
AGTTGCCCCACGGAACTGCATCTAATATCAGTCGATGTGTAAATATAGCTGAACGAAAAATATTCGGGTATAAAAGTCATGATGCTCACTTTATACTCCAGTATCTACTACAATTTGTTGTTGTAAAGAACTTAAAACCAGAGGTGGCAATACCTTTAGTCAGATTAGGTGCATTTTTCCGGGGGATATGCAGAAAAGTGTTGGAGCTGGAAGAAGTTCATAAGTTGAAGGAGAAAGTTATTGAAATACTCTGCCAATTAGAAATTAACTTCCCGCCTACATTTTTTGACATCATGGTTCACCTTCCAGTCCACTTATGTAAGGAAGTGGAATTTGGGGGACCGGTGCATCTAAGATGGATGTTTGGTATTGAGAGATATCTAGGTAAATTAAAGTCATATGTCCGAAATAGAAGTAAACCAGAAGGGTCTATAGCAGAAGGGTACCTGGAAGAAGAATGCGTGACATTTTGTTCAAGATTTCTAACTAATAGTAGAAAAACAGAGATTGAGAAGAACATAAATGTTGGATACCCCATTAGTTCGAGGAGAAACAAAGATGGGAAGTCTATCTACTTGGCGGAACATGTTTGGATAAATGCTCATCGGTACATACTATTCAACAGTGGAAATGTCGAGATTGGGAAGCTTATTGAGTACGTTCTTATTCCCTTTATATGTTCAAGTTAATATAGTAGTTTAAACTAGGAATATACATGGTAATTTTAATTTAATTTTGGTGTACAAATTGTAGGGAACATCGTATTTTATATGATAATGAAGCAAAGACGAAGAAATACAAAAAAGAAAGAACACATACTCTAGAATTTCATAACTGGTTAAAGGCTAAGGTTGAGAAAAGAATTGAAAATACATTGAAATTGTCAAATTTGGCAAAGGGGCCTAACGAGCAGCGAAAAAATTTAGTGGCTATGTCATAAATGGATTCATATTTCACACCAGGAAAAGGGATACCAACTGTACTACACTAAATAGCGGCGTCATCTTGACAGCTCTAACCACCAGTTTTGCGAGTTCGAAGGATCAAAATCCAACAGTTGGGGATGTTATTTACTACGGAGCAATTGAAGAGATTATTGAAGTAGATTATTGGGGTGCATTTACGATTGTTTTATTTAGGTGCATTTGGTATCAAAAGGATAAGGACTGCTTTGGGCTCACACGTGTCAATTTCAGTAAATTATGTCAAAAGGATGATCCATTTGTACTAGCTACACAAGTACAACATGTATTCTACATTCAAGATTGTACGGAAAAGAACTTGTGGTTTGTTGTTAAGAAACTACCAAAAGAGCACAATGGAATAGACGAGGAAACTGATGATATGCTTGAAGATCTTTGTGGACCTACCATGCATGATACTGAACTTGAATACCCATTTCAGAAACAAACTGATGATATGACTTGGCATATGGATGACATTCCGAATTAAAATGTGTCATCCGGTGAAGAGGAAGAAGATCATGATGATGACCATGATGAATGAATGGACATGCCGACTTCTTTATTTCTGTTTTTTATGCTCATCTGTTGCTTTTAATTATGAAAAACTTTGTACCACTACTTGTAACTTATTCCTGATTGCTTGTAAAATTTGATGATCAGTTCACTTGTTATTTGCTACTTGTTGTTTGTTGTAACTTATTCCTGATTGTTTGTTATTTAATTTTTATATTTCAATCGTTACTTGATAGTAATTGCTTATATCTGTATAATGTGGGGACTAATTAATATTCATGTTCATGTTATTTTCAGGTTATGGAAGAAAACTATTTTTTCCTCAGGTTCCACCATAAGGGCCAGTTTCAAAAAACCAAATACACAAATGGAACAACTACAATAATTAATGCAGCTGCGGATCCTGATAGATTTTCATTCTCGGTACTGATGGAGTATGTTAAAGATGACCTTGGATATACAGAAATTGGAGGAGTTTATGCAAAGAAAGAAGATGGATGGAAACTATTGATGACTGAAAAAGATGTAGATGATCTTGTAGCAGGGGTAAAACTTGGTTCTTTCTTGGATATTTACCTTGACAGTATGGTGGACACATCTATCGTGCCTGCTACCCAGATACAACCACATGTTGTCATAAGACCAAGGACACAATTTGAAGGTAAAATAATTTTGGCTCCAAATAATTTTTATATGAATTTGAGTACTGAACTGATAAGCATAATTTGAGTATATGAATTTAAATAATCTTTTTAGTCTTTATATCGTAGGTGCTGATTTACCCTTGAAAAGGAAGTTTGTGACGATTAAAGATCTTAAACAACAGACAACTGATAAGATAAAGTCACGAGCTTTGGTGGAGAATGAAATAGAACATGATAAACAGATCAGTACTAGAAAGCTTAGAAAGGCAGGTGATGGGGAGAAAAAAAATGTAGGTGATGAACTGGTGAAAAAGAATGCAACTGATAAGGTAATATTTTTATCCTGGTGTAATGACATTGTATGCTTTATTGTCATCTTATATTTAAGTTTATTAATTGGGTGCTTGGTTTAGAAGAAACTTGTTGATTATGAGCTAAACAGAAGAAGGAGAATGGAAGCGAATGCGAAAGAAGCTGATAAGTATAAACTGAAGGAGAAGGCAGATGAGTTCTTTACTGCTGGGAAATCCACTAAGAAAGCAAAGAAAATAGACACAGATCCTTGGTCAGAAGCTGAATTTGATCGAGCATATGTTTCTGGACATGATAGTTTAAGCAAAGAAGAAATAGAACATGTTATTCCTCAGGTTTATTTTTGTACAAATACAACTCCTTTGTTTTTATGGAACATACAATTTTGTTGACTATTTTTTGTGTATTTAGCCAAAAAAGAAAGTAAAAATTGTTAAAAAGGTTAACGAAGTCGTCGTCAGACCAAGGACCCGTTCATGTTCAATAAATCAAACTGAAGGGAGAACAGAGGTATATGAATTTATTTTAATTTAATTTATCTTTGTGTGTTTCATATGCATCTACATAGTTGATTTCAGTTTTAATTTAATTCTTGTTTTAATTTAATTTATTTTTTTGTATTATTCGCAAGGTTAATGATAGAGATATATTACAACCTCCCCCGCCACTACCAGCTCCCCGGCCACTTCCTCTTGATCTTACACAGTTGCAAAGGCCTCCTTCCAATGAAGGGATTGGTACAATGGAGGCATTTGTTGATTTACAAAAACGTAAAAAAGATGCGGAACAACAAATGCGTGTCAATGATGATGAAAATTGTGATGGGAATAACTTCCAAAATGTTGTGGATAGTGTCTTCGAAATAGGTTTGTTTCAAATAGTAGGTAATGGTCTTATTTTTTATATCAGGAATACGCATATTTATTTTTGGCTATTTTTGTAGGTGAATCTAGTACCAAAAGTACAAGGCGTAGAGGACCTACGAAGATGAATCATGTTTTCACAAGGAGACTCGATGAAAGGCTAGTTATTAATTTAAATCGTGACCTCCAGCCCGTGTCAAAGGAAAAAATGTCATTACTGAATTCAGTAGTTTCATCGAGACGATAGCAAAGCTGTACATCCCACTTGATTATGTAAATTGGTCTAAAGTTCCTGAAGCAATAAAAGATGGATGGTGGGAATATATCAAGGTAAAAAACACTTTAATTGTTTTTTACTAAACATGTTCAGTATTTTTTTTCTAAATTAACTTGTTCTGTGTTTTAACACAGTATTTTATGTAAATTGTGTTGTCCTTATTATTTATTTTAGTGACGTAAATTGTGTATATGATAGTTGTGATAGTTGTGTAAGAACAGAGTTTTTACTCTAAATTTAACATCAATTTCTAATTTTAAGAGCGTCATCGACAATAATGTTGTGCATTATGTTCTTTGTTTTAATGGGGTTTTAGTTGAATTTTGACGTGTTTTAATTTTAATTTTCATATCTGGGCCTGTTTGTGGATATTGAAATTTAATTAGATGTCCTTTTTTATCTGGGCCAATGAAATTTTCTATGATCTACGATGTTAGTTTGTTAATAACATAGTTCAATAACCTGTTTTTTTATCATAATGTTTCTTTAATTCTTGATTCTTATCATTTCCTTATTAGACAAAAATAATGGTTTGTTTATCGTAAATAGTTGCTTCTTTCTTGATTCTTATCCGTATTTTTATATAACTTATTAAACAAAGTACATAATTCCTAAGGAAGGCAAGGATTGGGTAATTAAAAGCCTTGATGATGACTGGAGGGTATATAAATCTCGTGTTAAGAGCATGCTATACCAAATTTGATACCGACGCTGAAAGGATGAAAAGGAAGCCTGTAAATATTCCAGTGGAACAGTTCAAGGTGCTTCTCAAGTACTGGAGTGATGAATCAGTCAAGAAAAAAGCTGAAACAAATAAAAAAATTGAAAAAATGTGACTGATACTCATACTGTTGGGCGCACTAGTTTTGCTCAGATTCGTAATGAAATGGTATGACCTTATACTGCTGGGCGCACTAGTTTTGCTCAGATTCGTAATGAAATGGTTTGACGTACCCATATTTGTTGTTTACCAGTCCCTTCATTTATTTCTTGTAAGAAAACTGATACATTTTATTTTATTCTAGAAAATTGGTAAAGATGCCCGTGCACAAGAAACAAAGAAGGCAATTTATCCAAAAACCCGCAAAGGCCATAAAATGATGGTAAAAATAGCACTTTTATATTTCTCAACCAATTTTACAAGTATTTTTGCTCATAAATTGCATCTTCAGATTTTATGACAAATTTTATAAGTTTTTTTGTCAATAATTAGCCCTGCTTTATTTCTTCATAAATTTTACAAGGAGAAATTTTATTTTATTGAAATTAATGTTTGTTGCTCAATTTTATACGTAGGAAAAGAAAAATGGAAAAACTCCTCAAGAATCAACTGATGAGGATGAGGAGATGGCAGATCTTGATCTTGCAGCTCATGGTCTCAACTGGCTTGTTGGAAGGAGTGGCATAACAAGGAAGACAAAGAAAAAATTGACAAAAGAGGGAAAAGCAGATTCTTCGGAACTGGAAAAAGCAACTGAAAAGCTAGTTGCTGCAATGGAAGAGAAAATGTAGAAGAAGCTAAGGAAGATTTTTGAAAAACTTGGTGAACTAAATCCTGGTCTAAATATCGATGTTGAAGAACTATGTGCTCAAAGTTCTGCCGAGGTTGATGAAAATAAAGATGATTATGAGGATGCAGAAAAAGTTAGGGACGATGATGGTGATGCAGATGGAGATGAAGATGAAGTTGCAGGGGCCATCTGATGTTTACTTTAATTTATCTTTAAGTTATTTGTAGTTTGCTATACCTAGCTTCTTTTGTTAAATTCGAACTCGAATTTGGTTTAGTTGTATGCGACTAAATTCTCTCGCGAATTTGGTTTAGCTAGCTATTGGTATTTTCAAATAGACTTAAATTATGAATGTTTGTAAGGATGATGTTGGGACAGCCTGTGAGCTGCTTTTAATTTGGTCATGGTACTTTTGAATGACAATTGCTTGGTTTTGTGGCATAAACAATGGCTGGCTAGTATATTTTACAAACAGTTCCTTTCATTTTTTTTAAAATACTGTTGCAATTATGTCCAAATTCGTTACCGTTTAAAATTACATCAGCCATAAAATATTGCAGTTGGTTCAAATTTTGTTACAATATTTGTCAAATTTGACCAAAAATTCATTACAATAGGACCAGTTAATTTTGCCTTAAGGTGGTTATTTAGCAGACAAAAACGTCTATTGCAATGATTTTACTGTGTTGCTGTAAAAAATATTTTGTTGCTAAATATTGTCTACTACAATGAGGTTGTGTTGTTGCTATACATGGCTTAAAATGTTGTTATAGGACCCCTATTGCATCACCACCGGATGTAACGCCAAAATTTTCCATATTTATTGCCATACTTTCTACTGCAACATAAAAGGCCCTTTAGGCAATAAATTTTTGTTGTTGCTATATGCATTCTATGGTGTAGTGTAACTGAGATGCATTTTTAAATGATTTCAGTTTCACTTCATTCTTCTCTAGCTTTTCCCTCAACACAGCTTCTATATCAGTAGCACACTTGAGCTTGTTCCTTAGATATTCATTTTCTTGCTTGACTGTTTCAAGCTCCACAAGCAGTAAATCAAACTTTTATTTCTCACTCTCAAGCTTCTCATTAGCTTTTGATAGTCTACTGACCTCCTCAGTAGCTGCTACCATGCTAATATGGATGTGGAACATTAATATGCTCATCTTTCCAACATTTTTCTTATATTGACTTTCATTTAAATCAATGGTGGTAAGAGTTGGTACCTCTATTTTTTATGAGGATGACTCTCCTTACTCCAAGGCCATGAGTGCATAGTTTCCTACTTCCTCATCTTCATCATTTTCAGAATCATCCCAACTCTTTCCTTCTGCAATATAAGTTTTACCATGTTGCTTTCTTAGAAGAGCCTCATACTTTGCTTCCAATTCAAGATAATCTTTGTCCCTTTTCACTTTCTTTGGCTTCCTGCATTCTATAGCAAAATGGCCCAATTCATCAAAATTGAAGCACCTAATCTTTGACCTATCAACATATCATGTTTTGTAACCATTTTTGCTTCCAAAATTATACCGTGCTTTTCCTTTCCAGCTGATGTCCTTGTTGGATGTTTGTCCCGTATTCTTGAAGAACTTTGGCTTCTATACTCTAATGTTAGAGAATTTTCTTGCTAAGTAAGCCGTGGACTGATCTAACTCATCCAGTTCATCTAAGGTATAAAATTCATCCTCTTCAAGTTCAAGAATAACTCGCTTATGTGGTTCCTTGTTCTTTTGCTAATTACTTGAGACAACTGGAGTTTGGATTTCATGTTCATCATCAGATGACTGGCTGCCATTAACCACTAGAGCATTTGATCCATCAACAATATGCCCTTGACCAGCTCTTAAAGACTTTCTTTAAATCATTTCCAGTTCATAGGTTTTTAAGATATTATATAAAACCTCCAGAGTCATCCTGCTCAAGTCTCTCCCTTCTCTTGTAGTTGAGATCTTCTGTTCCAAATGGTCAGGAACGGTGAGCAAAACCTTTAAGTTAACCTCCTCAGATTTATAGTATTTGTCATGAAGCTACAAGTCATTAATCAGCTTATTGAATCTTTCAAAAATATAAGTTATAATCTCTTTAGGTTTATCCATGAAACCCTCATACTGAGATACCAAAATTCTCCATTGATTTGACTAAAGTTCCTTTGTTCCTTCACACAAAATTTCTATCTTCTCCCATATCTATTTGGCTGTGTCATAATTGATAATATTGTTATACATTACATTGTCAAGTGACTCTATTAAAATTAGTTACAAGCCACTATCCAGAGAGTCTTTCTCCTTTTCAGGTACAATATACTGTGAAGGACCTTTAGGAGCATAATGAGCTGGAATGACCATGTCTTCATCTGTGGATTCTTCATCTCTTACCATGGGATGAAAAGGGCCTTTCTTGAAAATCTGAACATATAATGGATTGGCCATTTATATAAACATCAACATTTTCTTTTTCCATAATATATAGTTAGATCTATCAAAGACAAAAATCTTGATACTGCTAATCTTCTGTGTATTCATTCTTCCAAGATCTTTAATCTGTTTGCTTTTAGATTTTGCTCTGATACCACTTGTTAGGTAATGAATAACACACAGAGGGGGGTGAATGTGTTTTAGTATTTTTAAGGCTTTTTGAATGTTTATTGCCAGGTGAACAAAGCAGATTAAAATGCAGTAATATTATGTTAACTGAAATTAAAACAGTGCACACAATATTTAAAAACTCACTTAATATTGTATTAAAATCAAGCTAGTGTTTTGCTATAAATTATGGGTTCTTTTTAATTAAAGAACTTGTTATTCCCTAACAACACAACAAGAATTACAGAAGGGGGGTTGAATTTAATTCAGGCTACTTTTTCAGATTTCAAAATAGTTCTAACTTGATAAATATAACAGTGTTTGATTAGCAGTTGTGCGGAATAAAAAAATGATAGAAATCAAAACACTAAGTGATAAAGACAAAAACTTTTAAAACTTTCTGGTGGATTTGAAGGTATCCATCAGATATATATATATATATATATCAAATGAGAACCCTGTGAAGCTTGAATAGCTCACAGCTGCTTACAAGTTTGAACAACTAAAACTACAAAGAAATGCTTACAGGATATAGCTTGATATGTTTCTCTGAAAATGTATCTACTTAGTTAATTGTTCTACTTGCTATACTTGGTTTATATATCACTAAGTTTACATGACAATAAGACAAGATAATAAAACAAAATATATCTAGTCTAACTTCATGCTGCTTCACTACTCTATTCCAGCATCGTTGAATATCTTCACAATTGCATGGAAATGGTAACATCCACAAAATCTGTGCACAGCAACTACCAGCAGCAATATATTCAGCTTCAGCTGTAGAAGTAGAAACTGAATTTTGCTTTTTACTGAACCAGGACACAAGCTTGTTCCCTAGAAATTGACAGGTTCATGTTGTCCTTTTTCTGTGTATTTTGCAACCTGCATAATCTGCATCTGAATAACCAGTTAGATCAAAACCAGAATCTCTAGGATACCCAATGCCAAGTTTTGGTGTTCCCTTGAGATATATGAAAATTCTCTTAATAGCTACTAAGTGAGATTCTTTAGGATTAGCCTGAAATCTAGCAAAAAGACAAGTAGCAAATATTATATATGGCCTACTAGCTGTTAAGTATAGAAGTGAGCCAACCATGCCCCTATAGCTTGAAATATCCACAGACTTTTCAGTAGTGTTTAATTCAAGCTTATTTGCAGTGGCCATGAAAGTTTTTCTATTACTTAAAGTTTATTATTGTAGGATTGAATGGGGACCATAGTTGACTGAAAAATTGTGTTGACAAATATAATTATTTAATTTCTATTCGATTATATGTTATAGTACTATTATTTTATTAGTCATGCATAAATTATTTTTGTAAAAGAAGTGCTATTGAGCCGTGATCTTGAACATAACTATAAATATATTAAAAGTAATATTAAAAAAATTTACTATTCACTCACAAACACTGTAGAGGGGGGTGAATACAGTGTATAGCATAATCAAATCGAATTCTAATAACATAAGTAATAGAAAACATACTTTATTCAAAGCAATAAACTCTGTTACAGTATGGAACTGTCCTTTCTCAGTGATGAACAAATATCACGAGAGCTGCTAGGGTTACAATGAATAATATTCTCGATAACGATAACACTTATAGTGTAAACCCTATGTCTGTGTTTATATACTACACAGTTACAAAATAATCATTAATTGATATGGAATATAATTCTGCTTCCTAAAATATATCAATCAGATATATTTTCTTCCAAGTATTCTATTCTTCATAGAATTCCTTCTTCATGCATATCTCTTCTTACGTTTATCTCGATCTTCTCTTCCTTTAATCAGCCGCCTTCCTTATCTGAACGTTTCCTTTAAGTCCTGATATTATCTTCTGATAAATATCTCCTGAACCTTAAGTACTGATGACTTAAGTTCTGACTTTAGTATAAGGGCTGATTTCAGTTAAGTACTGATTTGTCCTGTTTAAGTAAGATCTGAAAACTAAACATAAATCATATTAGTCATGATATTATCAAATATATCTAATAATCTCTCCCAACTTGTAAATTACCATAATATACAAGTTTAACAGATATTTGATGATGTCAAAAACATTAAGTACAAATGCATGAGAATTTGACTAGATAACTACAACTTACAGTCCTTAAAGTTTTTCCAACTTTAACTTCTGATAACAACTTCAGTCTGTATAGATATCAGAATTTGAGCAGTTGTAGATCTTGACTTGGCTTCACCTTCTGATCTCTCTGATGTCAGGAGTTGTTCTGAGATAGTTCTTTAACAAACATCTCTCAGCATATCTGAGTTCATCAATCATCCTCCTTTTAGCATCTTTAAGCTCTGCAGAATCTTCACCAGTTTGGAAGATAGCAGCCCTGAGATAATTAATTCTAGCTTTCCTTATGTCCTGATCCAGTCTGATCAAATATGCCTTGTCAGACTCAAGATTGAATTCTACAGCCTTGTAACCCAGAAAGGTAGTTATAATCTTAGCAGAGTTAGGCTTCATCTCAACAATATCACCCTTGTGATCTCTGTACTTTGGAAGATATGTGCTGTCAGATTTTACAGAATAAAGCCTTTTCTGTGTAACACCCCCAGATCCGGGGTCGGGGATCCGGGTCGTCACGGCCTTTCTTTCCACAATATCACTTCACTTAATTAATAATAAATAACCTTATGCTGTGACCCCACACTAACACACACCACAACCCGTTATAGTCTCAGAGATGAAATTGAAATAAGTACAAGTCTTTGAATCCACAATTTAAAAGTTATTACAACCCAAAATGATTACTTGATAATTTACAGTTAATTGCCATTATCTGCCACAAGTTATAATTATACATAATTTGATTCTCAAAAGTAGAGTGCCTGGTCTACCAATAGATCTACCTCTGCAGCTATAGCAGCTACAACATCATCGGGAAGACGCGGGACGCTTCCCACGCGCTTGCGCTGGGTCTGCTGGAGTCTGGCCATCTTTCCTAACTGTTGTTATGTGATGAAGAAATAAAGCAAGAGTGAGCCTTACAGCTCGCAAGATAATATATAGTGATAACAATAATATAAGTATCTAAATGGATACTTACTAGAATCTTTTATCATGTGTAAGATAATTACTTACTAGATATAAGTAAAAACAAGGGATGAAGTTACCAGATACTTCACTACACTTATATCATTTATAAAGCTACTTGAACTACCATTGTTCAAAGTATAATGAGCTTTCAACAGTTCATCACATAGATGAGACTACAAGACAAGATTTGAATAGATTAAATCTTTGAAATATTATTAAAGGAAATGAAGTTATGATATACTTCATTAAGTTCTGATATATATATATATATATATATATATATATATATATATATATATATCCACATATATATCTTCTTTATACATTTCCTGAAAACCTCTGTCATGTAAAGTATGAACAGAGTTTGAAACATCCAATGAATTTTGGAAAGGAAAAGAATTTTGGCATAAACCAGGTATCTTGCTGATCAGGCAAAGATACCAATAAGTAACCTTTTCTACTAGTAGATGGACGAATTCCCCACTGGTCATCACCCTGGTCGCAATAGGACCTTATGCTGGACTGCCACTCAGCCACTTATGCATTTGACGGACTCCCACTGAGCCACTTACACTATCATGGACACCCACTGAGCCCATGTTGCTTATGCCGACTCAATAGATGGACTTACTTCCCGAACGTTGGGTAAGTAATTAATTCATTTACCAAAACTGCAACCTTGTTGCGAATATAAAATACACCATAGAGCCAGATCCCTCAGGTTTTGAGCGAGTATTTAAATCCCCTTTTTAAAAGAAAGATCTTAAATATAAAAATGAGTTTTGGGATCCGCTCTAACTTTTAAAAATCATTTTGAAGACTCGAAAACACTTTAAAGAGTGTTTGGAGTAATGCTGATTTAATGAAGTAAATCAGTCCCAATATATTTAGAAAATGTCTGAATATTATTATTTAAATAATATTCTCATAAAGATAATCCTTATAAAAATAATCGAAGTAGAAGTATTAAAACTTATACTTGAAATGGATATTAAATAACCAAAGATATACTTATATAAAAGTACTATCTTTATTTGAATAATCGAAAATAAGTTTGATTATTGACACCTTATTCTTTAATAAAATAAATAATATATTGCAGTAATAAGCGGAGTCATAATACCTCGAATGAATATTATAAATAATATTCATAAAATAAAGGAGTCATACATCCTCAAATGAATATCCAAGTAATATTCAATAATAATATAAAGGAGTCATAAGCCCTCGAATAATATTCGAAATAATATTCAATAAATAATATAAAGTTATCGAATAACCCTTATTCGATTAATAGTTTTGAAAACTATAACCATATATATATAAATATATATATATACATATATACAAAATCTACTCGGGATCCTCGACTCCCGGTTTTAGAAAATGTTTTCACCTTTTGGGTCCCTATAATAAGGGTATATGCAAATTACCGCTATCCTCTAGCATAGGTATTATCAACTGAACCAATCAGATATATATGGCAAGAATACGAAACAGGCATGCATATGTACCATATAACATGCTACAATATATCGCAAGAATTTGCTATAACAAATATGCATTTAACGCAAGATCATGCATATACACAAATACATCACAACAACAGTTATAACGGGTAGAAAACTTGCCTGAGCGACTTGGGGTGATAAAAGGCTCGGGACGAGTCTGGTAACCTATAAACAACAAGTAAGTTGGAATTAAACCAAAGTCACTTGTAAATCTATACTTTAACTAACTTAGACTCTAATGCTTGTTTTACGCTTATTGATTCTCTTAAGTCACTCGGGTACCCTCGGCTCCACCATTTTTAATAAATTAACCTTTACGAGTTTTAAGGCGATTCCTTCGCGAGTGTCTTACCAACTGCCTAATACACTTACCATAAATGTTTCATACATTAATTAACCCTTTTTGGTCTTTAACCTATGTTTCAAAGTAAGGCGAGGGGGAAAAGTTTTGTTCGCGAAATGCCGTTACTTGAAACGGTCGTTTCTCCTAAACCGTGTATCGGAATCGAACGAACTACATATCAAAACGAAGCTCGTAACACGAGCTATTTAGACATGGCAATGGTCATAATCTAGCAGGGTGTTCTCGGGTCCTAATGTTATGTACAAAAACAGTCTAAAGAAAATCGGACGTTACAACGGCTATGTTTACGCGATTTCCCAATTTTAAACCATTCAAAAACCATCCCAATTCAACCTCAAATCAATCATACAACCAACATCCATCCTTATCACATCATAACAGCCCCAATCAATTCAATTTTTAACATTCATACTTATGCCTAAGCTTGAATTTAACTATACTACATTCTTTTAACCAAAACAACAAGATTTACCATTCCATTTCAATACCACTTCAACCCAAACTCTAAACCACAAACATTAAGCTACAATATCACCATAATACTCAAAATCATCTTATTAAACATAGGAATCTAGGGTTTGGAGATGATATACCTTCCTTGAAGTGGTGGGAGTAGCTAGGAAGCCTTAAGAAGCTTTGAGAAGTCTTAGGGATGCTTGGATCTTAAAGGAAAACAAGAAAAATTTCAAGTTAAAAACTTAAAAACACTATTCATTTTCTTCTTCATTGATTTAATGAAGAAGATTGAGAAAGAATTGATGGCTTAAACTAATGATATAGCCCTAACTATGCATAAGGATGATTAGGGAATTAACTCACCAATTTAGGAAGCTTGGATCTTGAATTTTTGAAATTTCTTGCCTTTGGAATAGTAAAAAGCCGAGAGCAATTGAAGAATAATGCCTTGGTTTCTTTTTGTTTTGATGAAGAATGAATTATTTGGCTTGGTTGATTTGGTTTTGTTTTGTTTTTGGTTAATTACCAATTTAACCTTGATTTTGTGTGCTTAAAAATCCACCACATCTCTTTCCTTCCCATGTCATGCCTATGTCATGTTGTGATGTCATCTTTCCCTCCTTGTCCTCTTCTCATTGGTTGGGTGACATCACTCTCTCTAATCCCTTTGCTTAACTTCCTAATTGTTTGCCTAATGACCGCTGATCTGTTATACGGTTCGCTTAACTTTCGTTTTCGTTTATCGTTTGAAGGATCATACCCGGGATCTTATTACTTAGGTTCCCATAACCTTTCTCAATACATTATATTCCTTTTTATGATCCTCTATTATAATCCTTTAATTTAAATCCTTTTTATCCTGTTACCTTATACTCAATTCTCTCCGTATCTAGTGTATTTCCGGGAAAAATCAAAGTGTTCGGAATTGGATTCTGACGATCTTTACATACACTCATATACCATATAGAGTACTAATAAAATCTCAGAATATCCATAATAGAACCCCTACATAGTGTGGCATGAAAAGTTCTCTCATTCAGCAAAAACACTATTCACAAGGGTTACAAAAAAGTTGAAAATTTTGGGGGTTATTACAGTCTCCCCTCCTTAAAAGGATTCCGCCCCGGAATCAAACAGAAAACAAATGGGGGTACTTTTCTAGCATTGCGCTCTCTAGTTCCCAAGTCGATTCTTCTATATTATGATTCTGCCATAGTACTCTGACTAGCTTGATCACTTTGTTCCGAAGCACCTGCTCCTTCTTATCTATAATCCTTACTGGCTTCTCCACGTAAGTTAGATCTGGCTGCATATCCACCTGCTCGTACTCCACTATGTGTCTGGCATCCCGATGATACTTCCTTAGCATTGACACATGGAACACATTATGAACTTGTTGCAAGTTAGGGGGTAAGGCTAGCTCGTAAGCTAACTTTCCAATCCGTCTTAATATCTCAAAAGGTCCAATGTATCTTGGGCTTAGTTTTCCTTTCCTTCCGAACCTCATTAATCCCTTCCAAGGGGATACCTTTAGCAGTACTAAGTCCCCTACTTCATATTCCTTGTCCTTTCGGGCTAGGTCTGCATATTTCTTCTGTCTGTCTTGGGCTGCTACAAGTCGCCCTCTGATAAGATCCACTATATCTTTGGTCCTTTGGACCACTTCGGGTCCGAGCATCTTCCGCTCCCCCACTTCATCCCAGTATAAGGGAGATCGACACCTTCTTCCGTACAGGGCCTCATAAGGCGGCATTCCAATGCTAGCATGAAAGCTATTGTTATAAGAAAACTCGATCAACGGCAAGTGATCATCCCAACTCCCTTTAAAGTCTATTGCACAGACTCTCAACATATCCTCTAGTGTCTGGATGGTCCTTTCACTCTGCCCATCCGTCTGGGGATGGTACGCGGTACTCATATTTAACTTGGTCCCCGCACATTCCTGAAAGCTCCTCCAAAATCTGGAGTTGAACCTGGGGTCTCGGTCTGAGACAATGGACGCTGGGACTCCATGTCGCGTCACTATTTCCTTAAGGTAAATGTCCACCAGTCTATCGACTGTGTATCTCTCATTGATAGGAATGAAATGAGCTGACTTTGTCAGTCGGTCTATAATTACCCAAATGGCGTCGTGATTGGCTTTCGTCCTTGGCAAGCCTACAACAAAATCCATCGCTATCTGTTCCCATTTCCATTCGGGAATCTCCAGGGGTCGTAAGAGTCCACTGGGTCTCTGGTGCTCTGCTTTTACCCTTTGGCAAGTCAAACATTTGTTTACCCATTCTGCTACGTCCCTCTTCATGTTGGGCCACCAGTAATATTCCTTCAAATCCCTATACATCTTGGTACTTCCCGGGTGAATGGAATACCTTGAACTATGGCTTTCATCCAAAATCTCATCTTTAAGCTCTTGAACATTCGGAACCCAAATCCGGTAGGAGTACCTCATTATCCCTTTATCATCTTTCTCAGTATGGATCTCCTCTCCAGTCATTGACTCTCTGCCTTCATTCATTATTTTCTCCTGGCACAATCTGATCTTTTCCAATAACTCTGGCTGCATTGAGATCTCAAAAAGCTTTTCAGTTCCGGTTCCGGTTACCTTTACTTCTATTTCCATTCTCTCAAAATCCCTTATCAATTCTTCCGAAGTCGTTATCATTCTGAGTCTTTCCTTTCTACTAAGGGCATCAGCCACCACATTGGCTTTCCCTGGATGATAGAGAATCTCACAATCATAGTCCTTGATTAGTTCTAACCATCTCCTCTGGCGCATGTTGAGCTCTTTCTGCGTAAATATGTACTTGAGGCTTTTATGGTCTGTGAAAATCTCGCACTTCTCTCCATACAAGTAGTGCCTCCAAATTTTTAAGGCAAATACTATTGCCGCGAGCTCAAGGTCATGAGTAGGATATCTAACCTCGTATTCCTTCAATTGTCTCGACGCATACGCAATCACTTTACCGTGCTGCATAAGCACACATCCTAATCCTTTGTGCGACGCGTCACTATATATCACAAAATCTCCTTTTCCGTCCGGCAATGCCAACACCGGAGCCGTTATCAACCTTTTCTTTAATTCCTGAAAACTGTTCTCGCATTTCTCCGTCCATTCAAACTTCTCTGTCTTACGAGTAAGTCGGGTCAAAGGGGCTGCGATCTTCGCAAAGTCCTGTACAAATCTACGATAGTAGCCGGCCAATCCTATGAAACTCCTTACCTCTGTGGGTGTTTTTGGCCTTTCCCAATTTGAGACCGCCTCTATCTTGGAGGGGTCGACCAATACTCCTTCTTTATTGATCACATGTCCTAAAAACTGTACTTCATTCCGCCAGAACTCACACTTCGAGAATTTGGCATACAACTGCTCCTCTCTGAGTATTCCTAGAGCTATCCTCAAATGCTCTGCATGTTCTGTCTCAGTCCTTGAGTAGATCAAAATATCATCGATAAAAACTATCACACATTTGTCCAAGTACTTCTTAAATACTCTATTCATTAAATCCATGAAAGCCGCTGGGGCGTTGGTTAATCCAAAGGACATTACCAAGAACTCATAATGCCCATATCTGGTACGGAACGCTGTCTTGGAAATATCTTCGGGTTTAATCTTTAGTTGGTGATATCCAGTTCTCAGGTCGATCTTGGAAAAATAAACAGCATCCTTTAGCTGGTCGAACAGATCGTCTATTCTAGGTAAGTGGGTACCTGTTCTTTATGGTTAGCTTGTTCAACTCTCGATAGTCGATGCACAGCCTCATGCTCCCATCTTTCTTCTTAACAAATAAAACTGGTGCTCCCCATGGAGACACACTGGGTCTTATCATACCCTTATCCAAGAGTTCCTGCAATTGGATAGCTAATTCCTTCATTTCTAACGGGGCTAACCGGTAAGGTGCTTTTGAAACTGGCGCCGTCCCTGGGGCCAACTCAATAGCAAATTCAATCACTCTATCGGGTGGTAATCCCGGAAGGTCTTGTGGGAATACATCTTCAAATTCGTTGACTACTGGAATATCTTGTAAGTTGGGCACCTCCTTCTGCGTGTCCACCACATAGGCTAGGTAGGCCTCATTTCCTTTTCGTAGCATCCTTCTGGCCTGGGCCATAGTCAAAAATTTATGCGTCTGCCTCTTTCCTCTAAATATAACTTCTTTCTTCCCTGGGATATTTAGCTTAACTTTCTTCCCTTTACAGTCTATCTGAGCATCATTGCTAGATAGCCAGTCCATTCCCAAAATTATATCAAACTCCCTTAATTTAAAAGGAATCAGATCAACACTAAAAGATTGCTCCCCTATACCTATCTCACAGGCGAGGTGAATCTGGTTAACAGGAATAATTTCATGATTGGCTATTTCTACTTGTAAGGGTTCTATCAAGGGTTCAGCCTTAAGTCTTAACTTATGCGCAAGGTCCTTTGATATAAAAGATTTAGTTGCTCCCGAATCAAATAAAACATTTGCACTGACTGAATTTAGAGAAAGGGTACCTGCTATCACATCTGAATCTTTCATAGCATCCTGGACTGTCATGTTGAAAGTCCTTGCAGTAGGTGGCTTATTAGAAGCAGCCCTGCTTGCTCCCGAAGCTGCTGGTTTGTTCATTGGGCATTCCCTCTTCCAATGACCCGGGCGTCCACACTGATGACAAGTGGTGGTTGGAATGACGGCAGGGGTTGATGATGGGCACTTAGTTGAATAGTGACCTTCCCGACCGCACTTAAAGCAGGTTACTGGCTTTCTTTTACACTCCTAGTGTGATTCCTTCCACATATGTTACAGGTTGGCAATGGGGGTCGAGACTGGTTGGGATAGGACATTCTTGACTTCTGGCCGCCCTGGCTCACACTCACACTCATTGGCCGCTTAAACCCAGTGTTCCTTCCTGGTAGGGACACTGCTCCTCGATTAAATCTAGTTGGGAAGCTCCTTCCTGCGGAACCTCCACCCATGCTCATACTTTTCCTCTTTATTCCTTTCTTCTCTCTTTCCTTCTGCATCTGTTCACTTCCGACTTCTACAATCGTTGCCTTTTGCACCAGAGTGGCATAGTCCGTAAGCTCAAGGATTGCCACCCTATTCTGAATCCACGGTTTCAGTCCCTGCTGAAACCTCCTAGCTTTCTTTTCCTCGGTGCTCACAAATTCCGGCACAAACCTTGATAACTCAGTAAATTTCGCTTCGTACTCTGCTACCGATAAATTATTCAGCTTTAGCTCCAAGAACTTGAGCTCCATCTGGTTTTCCATAAACCTCAGGAAATACTTTCCCAGAAACAACTGACTAAATCTCTCCCAGGTTATAATAGCATCTGTCTCCATGTTTTTCTTGGCCTCCCACCAGTAGTTAGCTTCTCCTTTCAGAAGGTAGGTAGCAAATACAGTCTTCTGTGCCTCATCGGTACTCAAAATCTCAAAGGATTTCTCCATTTCCTTTAACCATGCCCTTGCCTCAACTGGGTCGGCTGATCCGTGGAACTCAGGGGGCTTAAGGGACTTAAAAGCCCTGAAAGAGTTTGCCACATTATTGTTATTTCCTTGAGGGGGTGGGTTGAGTTGACGTTCCAAATTCTGCCTTAGGAGTTGCATGAACTGGCCCATGGGATCCATGCCTGGGTTTGGTACTGGTTGCTCAACCTCAGTTTCTCCTTCTTCAGCCTCTGTCTCAAATCCCTCAACATCATATGTTTCCTCTTCCTCTTCATACAGGGAGTCATCCTGTTCCATATAATCCTCATCTTCCTCTTCACTGTGTTCCTGGTTCCTATCATCCTGGTTATGGCTTCCCTGGTCCTCAGATCCAGGGTTCGCCCTAGTTCCAATCTTTCTTGGCGGCATGATTCTGATAATAAAAAAAATTATTGGGAAATTCAACGTTAGGTCACAATCATATACAACATTGTGCCTTGCACAACTTCATAATGGGGAGAACGTATATCGCAATTCTATTATTTTATGACAGTTCTAATACGAAGTGCACTAATAATAATGATAAAAACAGTGACCTCGTCACTAAGGAACTGAACCGAAACGAAACAAATATATACATAATACGAGAAATACATAGTTTGATCTAGTCAAAAGTACAACAGTGCTACAGCCATCTGTCCCAAAAGTGATACACAAGAGTCTATCTGTCTAGTCAGAAAAAGGGATGCTATATACAAGTTAACTATCCCGGAAAATTGGCTCTTACTAAGGCCTCGGCTAACTAGACAACTAGACTATTCCATCGTCAGTCCTGAATCATACACCAGAGCGGGTCAGCTCCCATACCCTTTCCATCGCACGACGGAAGATATAGTCGGCCTGCCGCCTGGAGATCCTACCATGCCTGTCCCCCTGGAGAGATCTGAGTCTCGCTTGGGACGTGAGCTCTATCCCCGTAAGCTCCCTCCTCAGGGATCGGGGTATAGAAGCCCTAGTCTCATAAGCTCGGGTACGCCTACCCGCCCTCTCCGCATCCAACTCCCTCCTGGCCTCATCCAGTCGGGCCTCGGTAACAACCACTCGGGTCCTCAGAACATCCTGAACATATCCATGAGCTAACGAAGACTGCCTGTGGGTAGGGTCAAGAGGTGGTGAATCCGGAGCCGCTGAGGGTGCCTCCTCGGTCTTCCTAGGCTCGGAAGTATGAGTCTCTGAGCTATCATCATAGGGAATCCAAGATAGTGGGGGAGGGGTAGGGGCTCTGACCACCGGAAGTGTGGGTAAAGGGGTACCAGCATACACTACCATAGGTCTAACACGCTCCTCAGCTACTGGGACCTCATCCGGGTCCTCCTCATCTGGAATAGCAATAACCTCTGTCTCTGACTCCTCTGAGGGGTCCTCCTCATCTGAAATAGCAATGACCTCCGTCTCTGACTCCTTTGAGGGGTCCTCCTCATCCTCCTCCATCTCAGGCTCCTCCTGATCCTCAACATCTAGCAGTGCCTCATCATGCTCACGCTCGAACATCTCAGGGTCCACTATCTCAGGCGCCTACACATTAAACGAGCTAAGTTACTATCATGATACTTATAAGGGTTCCCGTAAGGGTTTTAACTGTCAGTGCTACTTTAAGTAGTCCGACCATGAACTTGGCAAGAGTTCTTATTATCTTTGTGAGTTTATTATTATATCGTCGCATCATCTCTGAGGTTTATAACGCTTAGCTCTGATACCATTTCTATAACACCCCCAGATCCGGGGTCGGGGATCCGGGTCGTCACGGTCTTTCTTTCCATAATATCACTTCACTTAATTAATAATAAATAACCTTATGCTGTGACCCCACATTAACACACACCACAACCCGTTATAGTCTCAGAGATGAAATTGAAATAAGTACAAGTCTTTGAATCCACAATTTAAAAGTTATTACAACCCAAAATGATTACTTGATAATTTACAGTTAATTGCCATTATCTGCCATAAGTTATAATTATACATAATTTGATTCTCAAAAGTAGAGTGCCTGGTCTACCAATAGATCTACCTCTGCAACTATAGCAGCTACAACATCATCGGGAAGACGCGGGACGCTTCCCACGCGCTTGCGCTGGGTCTGCTGGAGTCTGGCCATCTTTCCTAACTGTTGTTGTGTGATGAAGAAATAAAGCAAGAGTGAGCCTTACAGCTCGCAAGATAATATATAGTGATAACAATAATATAAGTATCTAAATGGATACTTACTAGAATCTTTTATCATGTGTAAGATAATTACTTACTAGATATAAGTAAAAATAAGGGATGAAGTTACCAGATACTTCACTACACTTATATCATTTATAAAGCTACTTGAACTACCACTGTTCAAAGTATAATGAGCTTTCAATAGTTCATCACATAGATGAGACTACAAGACAAGATTTGAATAGATTAAATCTTTGAAATATTATTAAAGGAAATGAAGTTATGATATACTTCATTAAGTTCTGATATATATATATATATATATCCACATATACATCTTCTTTATACATTTCCTGAAAACCTCTGTCATTTAAATTATGAACAGAGTTTGAAACATCCAATGAATTTTGGAAAGGAAAAGATTTTTGGCATAAACCAGGTATCTTGCTGATCAGGCAAAGATACCAATAAGTAACCTTTTCTACTAGTAGATGGACGAATTCCCCACTGGTCATCACCCTGGTCGCAATAGGACCTTATGCTGGACTGCCACTCAGCCACTTATGCATTTGATGGACTCCCACTGAGCCACTTACACTATCATGGACGCCCACTGAGCCCATGTTGCTTATGCCGACTCAATAGATGGACTTACTTCCTGAACGTTGGGTAAGTAATCAATTCATTTACCAAAACTGCAACCTTGTTGCGAATATAAAATACACCATAGAGCCGGATCCCTCAGGTTTTGAGCGAGTATTTAAATCCCCTTTTTAAAAGAAAGATCTTAAATATAAAAATGAGTTTTGGGATCCGCTCTAACTTTTAAAAATCATTTTGAAGACTCGAAAACACTTTAAAGAGTGTTTGGAGTAATGCTGATTTAATGAAGTAAATCAGTCCCAATATATTTAGAAAATGTCTGAATATTATTATTTAAATAATATTCTCATAAAGATAATCCTTATAAAAATAATCGAAGTAGAAGTATTAAAACTTATACTTGAAATGGATATTAAATAACCAAAGATATACTTATATAAAAGTACTATCTTTATTTGAATAATCGAAAATAAGTTTGATTATTGACACCTTATTCTTTAATAAAATAAATAATATATTTCAGTAATAAGCGGAGTCATAATACCTCGAATGAATATTATAAATAATATTCATAAAATAAAGGAGTCATACATCCTCAAATGAATATCCAAGTAATATTCAATAATAATATAAAGGAGTCATAAGCCCTCGAATAATATTCGAAATAATATTCAATAAATAATATAAAGTTATCGAATAACCCTTATTCGATTAATAGTTTTGAAAACTATAACCATATATATATATATATAAATATATATATATACATATATACAAAATCTACTCGGGATCCTCGACTCCCGATTTTAGAAAATGTTTTCACCTTTTGGGTCCCTATAATAAGGGTATATGCAAATTACCGCTATCCTCTAGCATAGGTATTATCAACTGAACCAATCAGATATATATGGCAAGAATACGAAATAGGCATGCATATGTACCATATAACATGCTACAATATATCGCAAGAATTTGCTATAACAAATATGCATTTAACGCAAGATCATGCATATACACAAATACATCACAACAACAGTTATAACGGGTAGAAAACTTGCCTGAGCGACTTGGGGTGATAAAAGGCTCGGGACGAGTCTGGTAACCTATAAACAACAAGTAAGTTGGAATTAAACCAAAGTCACTTGTAAATCTAAACTTTAACTAACTTAGACTCTAACGCTTGTTTTGCGCTTATTGATTCTCTTAAGTCACTCGGGTACCCTCGGCTCCACCATTTTTAATAAATTAACCTTTACGAGTTTTAAGGCGATTCCTTCGCGAATGTCTTACCAACTGCCTAACACACTTACCATAAATGTTTCATACATTAATTAACCCTTTTTGGTCTTTAACCTATGTTTCAAAGTAAGGCGAGGGGGAAAAGTTCCGTTCGCAAAACGCCGTTACTTGAAACGGTCGTTTCTCCTAAACCGTGCATCGGAATCGAACGAACTACATATCAAAACGAAGCTCGTAACACGATCTATTTAGACATGGCAATGGTCATAATCTAGCAGGGGGTTCTCGGGTCCTAATGTTATGCACAAAAACAGTCTAAAGAAAATCGAACGTTACGACGGCTATGTTTACGCGATTTCCCAATTTTAAACCATTCAAAAACCATCCCAATTCAACCTCAAATCAATCATACAACCAACATCCATCCTTATCACATCATAACAGCCCCAATCAATTCAATTTTTAACATTCATACTTATGCCTAAGCTTGAATTTAACTATACTACATTCTTTTAACCAAAACAACAAGATTTACCATTCCATTTCAATACCACTTCAACCCAAACTCTAAACCACAAACATTAAGCTACAATATCACCATAATAATCAAAATCATCTTATTAAACATAGGAATCTAGGGTTTAGAGATGATATACCTTCCTTGAAGTGGTGGGAGTAGCTAGGAAGCCTTAAGAAGCTTTGAGAAGTCTTAGGGATGCTTGGATCTTAAAGGAAAACAAGAAAAATTTCAAGTTAAAAACTTAAAAACACTATTAATTGTCTTCTTCATTGATTTAATGAAGAAGATTGAGAAAGAATTGATGGCTTAAACTCATGATATAGCCCTAACTATGCATAAGGATGATTAGGGAATTAACTCACCAATTTAGGAAGCTTGGATCTTGAATTTTTGAAATTTCTTGCCTTTGGAATAGTAAAAAGCCGAGAGCAATTGAAGAATAATGCCTTGGTTTCTTTTTGTTTTGATGAAGAATGAATTATTTGGCTTGGTTGATTTGGTTTTGTTTTGTGTTTGGTTAATTACCAATTTAACCTTGATTTTGTGTGGTTAAAAATCCACCACATCTCCTTCCTTCCCATGTCATGCCTATGTCATGTTGTGATGTCATCTTTCCCTCCTTGTCCTCTTCTCATTGGTTGGGTGACATCACTCTCTCTAATCCCTTTGCTTAACTTCCTAATTGTTTGCCTAATGACCGCTGATCTGTTATACGGTTCGCTTAACTTTCGTTTTCGTTTATCGTTTGAAGGATCATACCCGGGATCTTATTACTTAGGTTCCCATAACCTTTCTCAATACATTATATTCCTTTTTATGATCCTCTATTATAATCCTTTAATTTAAATCCTTTTTATCCTGTTACCTTATACTCAATTCTCTCCGTATCTAGTGTATTTCCGGGAAAAATCAAAGTGTTCGGAATTAGATTCTGACGATCTTTACATACACTCATATACCATATAGAGTACTAATAAAATCTCAGAATATCCATAATAGAACCCCTACATAGTGTGGCATGAAAAGTTCTCTCATTCAGCAAAAACACTATTCACAAGGGTTACAAAAAAGTTGAAAATTTTGGGGGTTATTACATTCTGTCTCTGAATTTGTGTCTTCAAATAGTTTACAGCACTTTCTGTTATTCTGTCATTCACTTGAAGTAAAAATACAACATGTTCCAATTTTTCAAAATACTTCATTGGAATAGCATTTTCCCTTATATGGTAAACCCTACCATGTGTCATGAAGTACAACAAGATGTGTTCTTTCAAGTAGGTATGGTAAACCATCTGTACAGATTCTAGTTGATTCAATCTTTCAGGAGTTGCTCCAATACCTGGTTTACTTAAGGAAGTTGGATCATTGGTTGTGTTCTGTACTCTTCTTTCATCAGCACTACCTAATCCAGATTTATCTCTTGCTTCCTTTCCAGTAACCACTCTTGCTTCAAAACCAATTGATGCAGTCTTCAAAGGTTGAGTCTGTTTGGATTTGGTGAATCCTGGTAGGAGTATATTTGAAGGTTTAACATGAGCAATGTCAGAGGTTTCCTTTTCCTTATCTTCTGATATCAAGTGAACTTGAGCTATGTCAGAGGTTTCTTGCTTCTTTGTAATATCAGAACTAACTATCTCTTGACTCTGAACAACTTGAGCCATGTCAGAGGTTGTCTTAGAAATCTTCCTTGAAGTCAGAGTAAGATCAGCATCTTCAACAGTAATTTCTTCATCCACAGGAGGCACATAAGCCTTTATAGGTTCACCAACTTTTTCTTTGCCTTTGGACCTTGGATCTATCTACAATTGTGATTTAGCCTTGGTTGTCTCAACATTTTTCCTTTCTCTTATCACAATGCCTTTGGCCTTAGGAAGTTTCTTTTTACCAACAGAAGCTTCAGATTTAAAATTGACTTTTTCTGACTTAAGTCTAGCTTCTTCTTCCATCAGACTCTCAAAGTCCATTCCTGGATTTTCCTTCAGAAATAACTATCTTGATATTTCTTCATCAAGATCTAAAAGTTCATCAGAACTTATTCTTTTACCAGTATCAGAAGTAATTCTTTTTCCAGTATCAGAACTTGTTCTATGACTTGTAGCTTCAGCTCTTCTTGATGAGAAACTAATACCTTGACCATGACCTCCACCCATTCCAGAGTTTCCCTGGTCATCTTTTTCATCATCCTTCCCCTTCAGTGTCTTAACAGTTTTGCATTTGGACTTAATTACTTTCTCCCCCTTTTTGGCATCAGCAGGTAAGAGAAGAGAGACAAGCGAATCCACTGAGGATTGGATTTCATTGAGTTGAGATTGCTGAGAAGCTTGATTTTTCAAAATTTCATCAATCTGAGACTGTTGCTTCTCTTGGGTCTTCTCAATGTAAGCAACTCTGTCAAAGGTAGGTTTGAAAAAGTTTTTCTTGTCTAGCTTGAAAAGTGTATCTTGTTGCATTAAGAGTTCTTGAACCCTGTTCAACTTGTCCTGAGTAACAGACTGTTGACCTTGAAGGTGCCTTGTGGTAAGTGCAGTAACTCTTAGCTGTGTCTTGAAATCTTCATTAACTAAGAACTCATCAGCTTTTGCAAGATGGTCAGCAAGAATCTTTTCAGATGGAACAAAAGTAATTGTGTTCCATTCCTTAGTCCACTCCTGTCCTCTAGGAGTTTCACTCCAAGGTACTGGTGCTTCTCCTCGAACAAAATTCTTGACTAGTTCAGATTTAGGAACAGTCTGTTGAGGTGCATGTCCTGAAGGACCAGCTTCATCAGCATCTGCATTTATAGCAGCATCACCAGTATCATCAGCATTTACAGCATCAAAACTTACAGAATCAGCATCTTCTGATAAAAGAACAGTATGAGAAGTTATTGAGGTATCAACATCATCCTCTAAGTGCTGATTTGCTTCCAAGTTCTGATCAACATCCATAGTCTGATGCTCACCTATATTCTGATCATCAGTATTTAGATGCAGAGAAGGTGTTGTAGACGATTCTGGAGTTTCATTAGCATCAGTAAGTGGTGTTGTTGATGGATTAATTTGAGCTGTTGGAGCTTCTAAGTAGAGAACCTCAGGCACAATTAAGTTGTGAATATCAATCTCAGCACTTGTATCTGGGTCTGCAGTAGATACTGGTTTATGAATAGGAAACACAGGTGGTGTAGTTGCTTTATCTGTAGCAGCTTCCTGAGTTGGTGACAATGAAGGTGTAGAAGCAGTAGCTGTAGCAATTTCTGGCTCTTTTGAAATCAGAGATTCCTGATCTCCTTCCGTAGCTGCTTCATCCTCATCCTCTGAAACTGGCCTGTGAGCTCTCTGTTTTTTGTATCTGTAACACCCCCAAATCCGGGGTCGGGGATCCGGGTTGTCACGAGTTCCATTTCCCTTAATAACACCCAATCTTAATAAACAATCAACTACTCTGTACTGTGACCCCACAATAAACACACACACCACAAGTTATAGTCTCAGAGATGAATATCCAAAAATAATCACAAGTCGTTTTATTCCACAATTATATGCGAATATACCTTAAAAGGTTTATGAATAAATTTACATTTCTTTGCCATTATTACAATTCATAATATACATAAGTCTAGTACATTACTAGTTGAAAACTTAGCCTATTGTTAATTTCTACCTCAGCTACAGCGGCCTGAACGCTTCCGGAAAGCTGCGGAACGTTTCCTATCCGCTTGCGAATTGGGAGCTTGGTCCTGTTCATCTTTTCTATCTGTTGTTGTGTGATGAAAGAAGAAAGCAAGGGTGAGCAGCAAGCCCACCAAAATAATATGTATAATGATTAACAATATATGAGCCTTCTCATAGTATTCATGAAAGTCTTGGTCAAAAGAAATGAACCAAGTTGATATCTTAATGCGATGAAGTCACAAAATATTCAGTATATATATATATACATATATACTTTTCAAAATATTGGAAGTCCTCTTCCATGCACAATATACACAAAGTCCCAGTGTATAACTGTATAAAAAAATATCGTTGCAAGGTGATCTCATATATCTAACTTTGTCTCAGCGTTTTTCTGAAAATCTTTGTCATTCATAAGACAATTATTAATTAGATATAAGTTTAAAAGATGAAGTTACAAGATACCCCAATATACTTATATCTTTCCCAAATACTACTTGAACTACCACCGTTCAAGTTATAATTAGCTTCAAAAGTTCATCACATAGATGAGACTATAAGGCAAGATTTGAATAGATTAAATCTTTAAAATATTATCAAAATAAAATGAAGTTACGAGATACTTCATTTGATGTAAACATCATTTTGAAAACTTGACCCTGCCAACACTCAACAATCGCCCAACCGTAGCCTTTCTATCGAAGTGCTCTGGGTAGTGTTGCAGAAATTATCCAATTGGATGATGAACTCATTACGGGAGTTTGTCGCGCCAGGAAGACCACTTACGATGATCAGTCGTAGTAGTACAACCCCACCATTTTCTACATGTAGAGGAGAACCTGTCGGATTTACTTGTCAACCGAACACTGAACTCCTAAGGAATGGACCGCCTTAGCGGAACTTCCAGGCCATTTGGGCCAATATAATAAGGCTGGGCCGGCGCCACTCGACCACTTACGCCACTCCTAGTTCAGATGAAATCCATGACTCTGAAACGTAAAGCTTGTCCCCACTTTCCCCAAGTAGAAACTTGTTGATACGGCTCCACCAAGAAGTCGTATCTATTTGGAAAGGAGAACTCACCGATATTTCCCAGGCGATGCCTGTTAATGGATTAACATGTTCCAAGAATTTTACTTCCCGAGTGTTGGGTAAGTAATCAATTCATTTATCAAAACAGCAACCTTGTTGCGAATATAAAACACACCACCGAGCCGGATCCCCCAGGTTTTGAGCGAGTATTTAAATCCCCTTTTTAAAAGGAAGATCTTAAATATAAAAATAGTTTTGGGATCCGCTCTAACTTTTGAAAATCATTTTAAAGACTCGAAAACACTTTAAAGAGTGTTTGGAGTAAAACTGATTTAATGAAGTAAATCAGTCCCCAGAATATTTAGAAAATGTCTGAATATTATTATTTAAATAATATTCCCATAAAAAAATAATCTTTATAAAATAATTGAAGTAGAAGTATTAAAACTTATACTTGAAATGAATAGCAAATAATCAAAGATATACTTATACGAAAGTAATATCTTTATTTGAATAATCAAAAATAAGTTTGATTATCGACACCTTATTCTTTAATAAAATAAAGAATATATCTCAGCAAATAATCGGAGTCATAGATCCTCAAATGAATATTCAAATAATATTCAATAAATGAAATAAGCTGAGTCATAGTACCTCGAATGAATATTATAAATAATATTCATTAAATAAAATAAAGGAGTCATACATCCTCAAATGAATGTCCAAGTAATATCCAATAAATAATGTAAAGGAGTCATACGCCTTCGAATAATATTCGAAATAATATTCAATAATAAAATAAAGTTAAAGTTATCGAATAAACCTTATTCGATTAATAGTTTTAAAAACTATATCCATATATATATATATATAAATAAATATATATATATAATATACTCGGGAACATCGACTCCCGGTTTAGAAATATGTTCACATTTTATCCCCTATACTAAGGGTATACGCAACTACTTGCTTATTTCTAGCATAGGTATTATGCAACTATAAGCATTGAAATCAACAGATAGATAACCAGATTACGAAACAGACATGCATATATACCATATTAGCATGCTCCAATATATCGCAAAATTTTCTAATAACAATCATGCAATATCACAAGATAATGTATATACATATATTTACATCACAACAACAGTATAACGGGTAGAAAACTTGCCTGAGCGACTGGGGGTTACGAATGGCTCGGGACGAGTCTGGTAACCTATAAACAACAAGTAAGTTGGAATTAAACCAAAGTCATTTGTACATCTATACTCTAACCAACTCAGACTCTAACGCTCGTTTTGCGCTCACTGATTTGCTTAAGTCACTCGGGTACCCTCGGCTCCACCATTTTTAATAATTTAACCTTTACGAGTTTTAAAGCGATTCCTTCGCGAGTGTCTTACCAACTGCCTAACACACTTACCATAAATGTTTCATACATTAATTAACCCTTTTTGGTCTTTAACCTATGTTTCAAAGTAAGGCGAGGGAAAAAGTTTCGTTCGCGAAACGCCGTTACTTGAAACGGTCGTTTCTCCTAAACCGTGCATCGGAATCGAACGAACTACATATCAAAACGAAGCTCGTAACATGAGCTATCTAAACATGGCAGTGGTCATAATCTAGCAGGGGGTTCTCGGGTCCTAATGCTATGCACAAAAATAGTCCAAAGAAAATCGGACGTTACGACGGCTATGTTTACGCGATTTCCCAATTTTAACCATTCAAAACCAACCACAAACCAACCTCAAATCCAACATACAACCAACATCCATCCTCATCACATCATAACAACCCCAACCAATTCAATTTAATCATCATACTTATGCCTAAACTTAACTTTAATCATACTTAAGTTCTTTTAATCAAAACCACAACATTTACCATTCCATTTCACTACCATTCCAAATCCCAAACTCTAAATCACAACAACAAGCTACAATATCATCCTACTAATAAAAATAATCTTATAATATATAGGAATCTAGGGTTTGGAGATGGTATACCTTCCTTGAAGTGGTGGGATGAGCTAGGAAGCCTTAAGAAGCTTTGAGAAGTCTTAGGAAAGCTTGGATCTTCAAGAAAACAATAAAACTTCAAGTTAAAAAACTTGAAAACACTATTCATAGTCTTCTTCTTTGATTAAATGAAGAAGATTGAGAAGGAATTGATGGCTTAAACTCATGGTATAGCCCTAACTAAGCATGAAGATGATTAGGGAATTTACTCACCAATTTAGGAAGCTTGGATCTTGAATTTTTGAAAATTCTTGCCTTATGAATAGTAAAAAGCCGAGAGCTTCAAGAACAAAGCCTTGGTTGCTTTTTGATTTTTGATGAAATGATTTTTGCTTGGCTTGGTTGCTTGGTTTTTGTGCTTGCTTTAGTCAATTACCTTTTTGCCCTTGAATTTGTGTGGTTACAAAGCCACCACACCTCCTTCCTTCCCATGTCATGCCTATGTCATCCTCATGATGTCATCCTCCCTTCCTTGTCCTCTTTCTATTGGTTGGATGACATCATTCCCACTAATCCCTTTGATTAACTTCCTAATCGTTTGCCTAATGACCGCTGATCTGTTATACGGTTCGCTTAACTTTCGTTCTCGTTTATCGTTTGAAGGATCATACCCGGGATCTTTTTACCTAGGTTCCCTTAACCTTTCTCAATACATTATATTCCTTTTTATGATCCTCTATTATAATCCTTTAATTTAAATCCTTTTTATCCTGTTACCTTATACTCAATTCTCTCCGTATCTTGTGGATTTCCGGGAAAAATCAAAGTGTTCGAAATTGGATTCTGACGATCTTTACATACATTTATATACTTCATAGAGTACTAATAATATCCCAGAATATCCATAACAGAACCCCTACATAGTGTGGCGTGAAAAGTTTTCTCATTCAGCTAAAACACTATTCACAAGGGTTACAAAAAGTTGAAAATTTTGGGGTTATTACAGTCTCCCCTCCTTAAAAGGATTCCGTCCCGGAATCAAACAGAAAACAAATGGGGGTACTTTTCTAGCATTGTGCTCTCTAGTTCCCAAGTTGATTCTTCCACATTATGATTCTGCCATAGTACTCTGACTAGCTTGATCACTTTGTTCCGAAGCACCTGCTCCTTCTTATCCATAATCCTTACTGGCTTCTCCACGTAAGTTAGATCTGGCTGCATATCCACCTGCTCGTACTCCACTATGTGCCTGGCATCCCGATGATACCTCCTTAGCATTGACACATGGAACACATTATGAACTTGTTGCAAATTAGGGGGTAGGGCTAGCTCGTAAGCTAACTTCCCAAACGTCTTAATATATCCAAGGGTCCAACAAATTGTAGACTTAGCTTTCCTTTCTTTCCGAACCTCATCGATCCTTTCCAAGGGATACCTATATCATTACTAGGTCCCCTATTTCATACTCTTTATCCTTTCGTGTCAAATCAACATACTTATCATGTCCATCTTGGGCTACTACCAGCCGTCCTCTGATTAGATCTATCATATCCTTGGTCCTTTGGACTACTGCGGGTCCGAGCATCTTGCGCTCTACAACTTCATCCTAACATAAGGGAGATCGACATTGTCTTCCCTCAAGGATCTCATAAGGCGACATCTCGATAATGACATATGATCTATTGTCGTAAGATAACTCAATTCGAATTAAGTGATCATTCCAAATTCTTTCAAGTCTATTGCACAGACTCTCGTTATTGCTTTTAGCATTAGAGCTTCTGCTTCTCAATACCCATTCTTTTCCAGTTCGTAATCGCTATCACCTTCCGTTCCTAATATTATACTGGTTAT
The DNA here is from genome assembly GCF_009905375.1 of Apium graveolens. NCBI lineage: Eukaryota > Viridiplantae > Streptophyta > Magnoliopsida > Apiales > Apiaceae > Apium > Apium graveolens. Next base: position 59,226,438 of record NC_133652.1, read on the forward strand.
ACTTTTGCTCGTTAGCGTTTTATAACCTTTTAATAACCATGCCAACCTTAGTATCACGAATGTGTCCCCATTCCGCATACTACCACCACTTTATTACTCCTTTTTCAGTTGTTTCTATTTTCCAAAATTTGATCAATCAAATAGAAGTAAAGGAATTTGTTGAGAGATCACTATGATCATGAACACTTGTTATATCGCATAGTTAGTACAGAAGGTGGCCAGCCTTTAGTACTTGACAAGCAATTAAACAATAGCTGGTATCCTACTAGGCTTCTATCACACAGATAGATAGTCATTCGGTAATACCTCCCCTTTCTGGAAGGGTTGTTCTTCTCAGCTTACATGAAATGAAAAGAAGAGAAAAGAACGAATTGAAGAGAATTGTATATATGAAAAAAATATACTGCCACAAAATATCTGGCTTGGAACCTACCTCTGAACTATAGAGGTTTGTCATAGGAGAACAAATCATATACGTATATAAATCAACATTAAGCATTATAGCCTCGTATTTCCCATGCCTAAATATTTTCGCTATCCCGTCCATCATTCTATGGACCCACACTCTTCCTCGAGCTTATACACAATCACCTTTGAAACTCCCTCGACATCGAAAATCGAATCTGGGATCTCATTCTATACATCATCGTTACTAGAATTCTATGCTTGCACCGCAACCTTCCTCGTATAATAATACGACTCTCTATTCATAAGAGGGAATAAATATTCATTAGGTAGATACTCTACTTAATTAGTCTATCAATGATAACTTATACACTACCACGACCCGTTAAGTGGTACTCAATCTCAACATCCATTCCAATACAACTCTCACGGTTGTAATCAGCTCGTTACTCGCAGAATCATTGCTGCCTTACTATGGTCCACCACTGACCCACTGTCATCATTCACTTTCCATGAAATCTTAATAGCTAACCATACGGAGTCCATACATGTCGTATCAAATCCTTCTAAGGAGGTAACATAATCACTATTTCTGATTCATGCGATTACACGAATTAAACCTTTACCAACTACTATTACGGCTGGGTATTGCACAGTCATCAGAAGGAATGTCAATCTTCCAAACCATAATACAACCTTCACAGTTTTAACCATCATCACTGTATTCTTTTGGCACAAGCGCCTATAATTATCCTCTTACCTTTAAAGTGTCGGCCACCTCTTTGGCCTTTCCTGATAGTACAATTTCCTTACAGTCAATGTCATTTTAACCACCTCCAAATAATTTTCTACCTCATTTCAATCACAGCTTATGTGAAGATGTTTTCCTTAAAATCTGATGAGTAAAAAAAAAATTACCATTTTTCCATAAGTTATTGCCTCAGTCTTTAGAGGTTAATCACTGTCATGACTGACGCTCAATCATAATTAGAACATCTTTTATCTTAAGTCCTAATTGCCCTGAACAATTTCGACCATTACTGGTTCGATCCATACTTTCTCGTGGTTTAGCACGTGCCTCACTTGGCAACATTATAATTACGTCATATTTCCTTTATCAACATTTCTATTCTTGAGAATTTTGAATATTACCTTTCTCCTTGTAAAACCTCTAAGGTTATCCTTCAATCGTTCCTCCTGTATTCCCTAGATACAGGGCATATCACAATACCATTTACTAATACTAGAACCATTGTCTATATACTTCTGAAAAATTTCTCCACTGATTCTTAAAGGTTGTTGTTACATTAACCCTTTCCAAATCATACTGTCAAAACTCATACTGTCCCTATTAACGGTGAAATGCCAACCTTTATGCATTCCCCTAGGATTCATTTTAAGTTATCGAAGTTATATCCTTAATCCCATCTTTAAAAGGTACTTGCATCCTTCCTTGGACAAATCAAGTCATATATCCTTGATAGATTATCTTATTCATCATTCCCACCTCGATAGTCTATACCTAACTTCATAATAGCATCCTTATTCAAATTGAGGTCAATCCATATGGCCTCCAAAAGATAACAAGGGTCATCCGCTTTTCTTTCCTGATTTGGTAATGATAACATGGATGTTCTGGAAGATATTGGCCGTGTTCAACGTGAACTTCTTCTTAATAATTCCTTATTTACTTTTGTTGTTTATCTCAACAGTCACCTCAATGTTGGGATATCTCTCATACCTGGCGTCTCCCTTTCTGAGTATCGAGCCACCGGTCTTACATTTCACATTATTGAAGGTCACTTCCTTCATCCAATTTTCCTACTTTCCGACTTTCTTGTCTCCTTAGTCTATCCGCGTCTTATTATTTATCCTTCGAACTATCTAAAGGTTTCCTTGAATCCTCCCAACTTAAAGGGGATAAAATATATGTATCTCTTATGCCTTCAACCATCAATTTTAACTCATGGTAAATCACCCTCATCCTGACGATTACATACTTTTCTATTTCTATTGCTACGAGTCTTTAGGGTTTCCTCATACCCATCTTCCTTATCATTCCTCCAACTCTATCGCCTTTATATTCCTTTCCACTTCAGTTTCTTTTTATTTTCATTTCCATTACAACCACTACCTGAACCAACACTACATAAGCATTGATTTCAACCATCCCATCATTCTGGATTCGTGTTCTCAGAACGAATCTTGACAACTTTTACATCTTAGATTCATAATTCATCATACTCGTCTGCCTTTGTTCTGGCTCTAAAGCTTTTACACTATCTCCTTATCTTTGGAAATTACTTTCCCGAAAACAATTAACTGAACTTAAATCAGTTTATTCTAACCTCTGGCTCCGTGCCTTTCTTGGTCTTTCACCAGCGGGTGGTCTCTCTCTTAGGAGGGTAAGTGACAAAAACGGTCTTTTGTGGTTCGTCAATCATTCAGAATCTCAAATGATTCCTCTATTTCCTTTAGCCAGGCTCTTGCCTCGACTAGGTCAACCTGTTCCTTGGAACTCTGAGAGCTTAGAGACTTACAGGTCCTGAAAGAATTTCCTATCGCATTGTTTCCTCAAGGTGGTGGTTGGGGATAATAGTCTAAGTTCTCATCCTTACGCTCTTGAACTTTTGGAACCCAAATTCTATAGGAATATCTCATTATTCCCTTATCATCTTTCTCGGTATTAATCTCATATTTATTTGTTGGCTCTCTGCCTTCATTCATCACCTTTTTCTGGCATAATATGCTCTTTTCCAATAATTCGGTCTCTATTGCAATCTCAAACAGCTTTTCGGTACCGGCTCCGGTTACCTTCACTTCTATTTCCATTTTCTCAAAAACTCTTATAAACTCTCTCAAAGACATTATCATCTAGAGTCTCTCCTTTTTACTAAGGGCATCAGCCACCACATTGGCTTTCCCCGAATGATAAAGAATCTCATAATCGTAATCCTTGATTAGCTCTAACCACCTCATTTGGCGCATGTTGAGCTCTTTCTGCGTGAAAATGTACTAGAGCACTTATGGCTTAGGTAAATCTCGCACTTCTCTCCATACAAATAGTGCCTCCAATCTTTAGGGCAAAACTATTGCCACGAGCCCAAGCTCATGGGTGGGGATATCAAATTTTAAATTCCCTTAATTGTCTTGACGCAGACGCGATTATCTTGCTGTGCTATATAAGAAGCACCCTAATTCCTTATGCGAAGCGTCACTTACAAATCACAAAATCTCATTTTCCATCCGGCAACGCCAACATAGGGAACGTCACCAACCTTTGCTTTGGTTCTTAAAAGTTGTTCTCGCATTTCTCTGTCCATTCGAACTTCTCAGTCTTACGAGTAAGCCGCGTTAAAGGGCTACTATCTTTACAAACTTGAACGAACCTCTGGTAGTGACCGGCCAATCCTACCTCTGGTAGTCGACCCAACCAGGGTCATCAATTCATCAGTGGTCCTTTATCCAATCTCGTCAGGATCCTCCATGGGATCCTCCTCAACAACTATCCCTTCTAGGACAACATCCTCAACCGCTACATCCTCAATATCAACATCATCTGGTCCTGCGTTAGGACGCTCTATTGGATCCACAATCTGATCTCCAATTAGTAATAAAACATCATCGCGTTGATGTTCCTCAACTTCAGGGTTCGGAGTCCCGCTACCATATACGATAACGAACTACGCTTCTATCGCTACATTTATAAGGGTTCCCATAAGGGTTTTAACTGTCAGTACTACGTTAGGTAGTCCGACTATGAACTTGGCAAGAGTTCTTATTATCTTAGTGAACTTATTATCTTAACGTCCCATCATCTCTGAGGTTTATAACGCTTAGCTCTGATACCATTTCTGTAACACCCCCAAATCCGGGGTCGGGGATCCGGGTTGTCACGAGTTCCATTTCCCTTAATAACACCCAATCTTAATAAACAATCAACTACTCTGTACTGTGACCCCACAATAAACACACACACCACAAGTTATAGTCTCAGAGATGAATATCCAAAAATAATCACAAGTCGTTTTATTCCACAATTATATGCGAATATACCTTAAAAGGTTTATGAATAAATTTACATTTCTTTGCCATTATTACAATTCATAATATACATAAGTCTAGTACATTACTAGTTGAAAACTTAGCCTATTGGTAATTTCTACCTCAGCTACAGCGGCCTGAACGCTTCCGGAAAGCTGCGGAACATTTCCTATCCGCTTGCGAATTGGGAGCTTGGTCCTGTTCATCTTTTCTATCTGTTGTTGTGTGATGAAAGAAGAAAGCAAGGGTGAGCAGCAAGCCCACCAAAATAATATGTATAATGATTAACAATATATGAGCCTTCTCATAGTATTCATGAAAGTCTTGGTCAAAAGAAATGAACCAAGTTGATATCTTAATGCGATGAAGTCACAAAATATTCAGTATATATATATACATATATACTTTTCAAAATATTGGAAGTCCTCTTCCATGCACAATATACACAAAGTCCCAGTGTATAACTGTATAAAAAAATATCGTTGCAAGGTGATCTCATATATCTAACCTTGTCTCAACGTTTTTCTGAAAATCTTTGTCATTCATAAGACAATTATTAATTAGATATAAGTTTAAAAGATGAAGTTACAAGATACCCCAATATACTTATATCTTTCCCAAATACTACTTGAACTACCACCGTTCAAGTTATAATTAGCTTCAAAAGTTCATCACATAGATGAGACTATAAGGCAAGATTTGAATAGATTAAATCTTTAAAATATTATCAAAATAAAATGAAGTTACGAGATACTTCATTTGATGTAAACATCATTTTGAAAACTTGACCCTGCCAACACTCAACAATCGCCCAACCGTAGCCTTTCTATCGAAGTGCTCTGGGTAGTGTTGCAGAAATTATCCAATTGGATGATGAACTCATTACGGGAGTTTGCCGCGCCAGGAAGACCACTTACGATGATCAGTCGTAGTAGTACAACCCCACCATTTTCTACATGTAGAGGAGAACCTGTCGGATTTACTTGTCAACCGAACACTGAACTCCTAAGGAATGGACCGCCTTAGCGGAACTTCCAGGCCATTTGGGCCAATATAATAAGGCTGGGCCGGCGCCACTCGACCACTTACGCCACTCCTAGTTCAGATGAAATCCATGACTCTGAAACGTAAAGCTTGTCCCCACTTTCCCCAAGTAGAAACTTGTTGATACGGCTCCACCAAGAAGTCGTATCTATTTGGAAAGGAGAACTCACCGATATTTCCCAGGCGATGCCTGTTAATGGATTAACTTGTTCCAAGAATTTTACTTCCCGAGTGTTGGGTAAGTAATCAATTCATTTATCAAAACAGCAACCTTGTTGCGAATATAAAACACACCACCGAGCCGGATCCCCCAGGTTTTGAGCGAGTATTTAAATCCCCTTTTTAAAAGGAAGATCTTAAATATAAAAATAGTTTTGGGATCCGCTCTAACTTTTGAAAATCATTTTAAAGACTCGAAAACACTTTAAAGAGTGTTTGGAGTAAAACTGATTTAATGAAGTAAATCAGTCCCCAGAATATTTAGAAAATGTCTGAATATTATTATTTAAATAATATTCCCATAAAAAAATAATCTTTATAAAATAATTGAAGTAGAAGTATTAAAACTTATACTTGAAATGAATAGCAAATAATCAAAGATATACTTATACGAAAGTAATATCTTTATTTGAATAATCAAAAATAAGTTTGATTATCGACACCTTATTCTTTAATAAAATAAAGAATATATCTCAGCAAATAATCGGAGTCATAGATCCTCAAATGAATATTCAAATAATATACAATAAATGAAATAAGCTGAGTCATAATACCTCGAATGAATATTATAAATAATATTCATTAAATAAAATAAAGGAGTCATACATCCTCAAATGAATGTCCAAGTAATATCCAATAAATAATGTAAAGGAGTCATACGCCTTCGAATAATATTCGAAATAATATTCAATAATAAAATAAAGTTAAAGTTATCGAATAAACCTTATTCGATTAATAGTTTTAAAAACTATATCCATATATATATATAAATAAATATATATATATATAATATACTCGGGAACATCGACTCCCGGTTTAGAAATATGTTCACCTTTTATCCCCTATACTAAGGGTATACGCAACTACTTGCTTATTTCTAGCATAGGTATTATGCAACTATAAGCATTGAAATCAACAGATAGATAACCAGATTACGAAACAGACATGCATATATACCATATTAGCATGCTCCAATATATCGCAAAATTTTCTAATAACAATCATGCAATATCACAAGATAATACATATACATATATTTACATCACAACAACAGTATAACGGGTAGAAAACTTGCCTGAGCGACTGGGGGTTACGAATGGCTCGGGACGAGTCTGGTAACCTATAAACAACAAGTAAGTTGGAATTAAACCAAAGTCATTTGTAAATCTATACTCTAACCAACTCAGACTCTAACGCTCGTTTTGCGCTCACTGATTTGCTTAAGTCACTCGGGTACCCTCGGCTCCACCATTTTTAATAATTTAACCTTTACGAGTTTTAAAGCGATTCCTTCGCGAGTGTCTTACCAACTGCCTAACACACTTACCATAAATGTTTCATACATTAATTAACCCTTTTTGGTCTTTAACCTATGTTTCAAAGTAAGGCGAGGGAAAAAGTTTCGTTCGCGAAACGCCGTTACTTGAAACGGTCGTTTCTCCTAAACCGTGCATCGGAATCGAACGAACTACATATCAAAACGAAGCTCGTAACATGAGCTATCTAAACATGGCAGTGGTCATAATCTAGCAGGGGGTTCTCGGGTCCTAATGCTATGCACAAAAACAGTCCAAAGAAAATCGGACGTTACGACGGCTATGTTTACGCGATTTCCCAATTTTAACCATTCAAAACCAACCACAAACCAACCTCAAATCCAACATACAACCAACATCCATCCTCATCACATCATAACAACCCCAACCAATTCAATTTAATCATCATACTTATGCCTAAACTTAACTTTAATCATACTTAAGTTCTTTTAATCAAAACCACAACATTTACCATTCCATTTCACTACCATTCCAAATCCCAAACTCTAAATCACAACAACAAGCTACAATATCATCCTACTAATAAAAATCATCTTATAATATATAGGAATCTAGGGTTTGGAGATGGTATACCTTCCTTGAAGTGGTGGGATGAGCTAGGAAGCCTTAAGAAGCTTTGAGAAGTCTTAGGAAAGCTTGGATCTTCAAGAAAACAATAAAACTTCAAGTTAAAAAACTTGAAAACACTATTCATAGTCTTCTTCTTTGATTAAATGAAGAAGATTGAGAAGGAATTGATGGCTTAAACTCATGGTATAGCCCTAACTAAGCATGAAGATGATTAGGGAATTTACTCACCAATTTAGGAAGCTTGGATCTTGAATTTTTGAAAATTCTTGCCTTATGAATAGTAAAAAGCCGAGAGCTTCAAGAACAAAGCCTTGGTTGCTTTTTGATTTTTGATGAAATGATTTTTGCTTGGCTTGGTTGCTTGGTTTTTGTGCTTGCTTTAGTCAATTACCTTTTTGCCCTTGAATTTGTGTGGTTACAAAGCCACCACACCTCCTTCCTTCCCATGTCATGCCTATGTCATCCTCATGATGTCATCCTCCCTTCCTTGTCCTCTTTCTATTGGTTGGATGACATCATTCCCACTAATCCCTTTGATTAACTTCCTAATCGTTTGCCTAATGACCGCTGATCTGTTATACGGTTCGCTTAACTTTCGTTCTCGTTTATCGTTTGAAGGATCATACCCGGGATCTTTTTACCTAGGTTCCCTTAACCTTTCTCAATACATTATATTCCTTTTTATGATCCTCTATTATAATCCTTTAATTTAAATCCTTTTTATCCTGTTACCTTATACTCAATTCTCTCCGTATCTTGTGGATTTCCGGGAAAAACCAAAGTGTTCGGAATTGGATTCTGACGATCTTTACATACACTTATATACTTCATAGAGTACTAATAATATCCCAGAATATCCATAACAGAACCCCTACATAGTGTGGCGTGAAAAGTTTTCTCATTCAGCTAAAACACTATTCACAAGGGTTACAAAAAGTTGAAAATTTTGGGGTTATTACAGTATCTCTTTGAAGATAGAGATTCTTTGGGAGATTCAGCATAAGACATTTTTCTAAGCCTTTTGAGAAGCTTAGATCCCCCAATACCAGTATCTTTCTGAGAAGAGACCTTCTCAGCTTCTTTCATGATAGGTTCTGATACAGGAACCTGTTCCTCACTGTCTGATTCATCTCTCAGAACAATCCTCCTTCTCTTATGTGGTGTTTGAGATACAGTCTTTGTCCTCTTGGGCTTGGAAGATGAAGGCTTCACAGTATGTGCTGATGATGATGATGGTTGAGGTATATTTGAAGTTTTGAGATGTGTTCTGACAGAAGGTTGAGTAGAGTGAGGTGTATGTGTGGTATGTTCTGATGGTTATTGAGTTGTCTGGGTTGTGGTGGTGGGTTGTACATCAGGGTAAACAGATCTGTAGGTTAGAGGATCAGCATTTACCAAGATCTGTTTTACAGACTGAGGTATCTGTAAGGGTTTAACCACCTTTTTCTTAAGGTCAGCATTTACCAAGTCATTAAAAGCACGTTTTGCAAGTTTAAAAGGTGGAAATAAAGAACTAGCTGGTTGGGGTTCATTATCACAGCAAAAGGTATATATAAGCTGACAGAATCTAGCAAAGTAAACTATATTTCTATCCTCTGTCATCCTAGCACAACAGTTGCAAAATCAAAATGAGTTTGGTGAATAATAGCATACCCGATGTGCTGACTCATGATTGGAATGGCATCAAAGTTGGAACACTTATTCCCGAAGGCTTTAGTGATGCAGTCGAAGAAAAAACTCCATTCTTTTCTGATATGTGCTCTTTTCAACTATCCAAGCTTGGCCAAACTCTTCTCATACCCCAAATTGGCCATGAGCTGCTGTAGAACTGGTTCCTCCGCTGTTGAGAAAATGCAGCCTTCTGGTAAATGTAGAGCTTTGCAAACTGCTCCAGGAGTTACCACATGCTCAACATCATTTACTTCGAAAATAATACTGGGAGTACCAGTAGCACCATCATTATCAAAATGCCCAGTCCGCCAAAACGTCAAAACTTGTTGGATGGAAATGACTTGAGGCTGGGTCAATGCATACCCAATTTCACTGTGTGCTAGAAGATCTTGCACAAAGTGCAACTCAGATGGAGCTTCATCATGATTTAAGATTGTAACATAGTTGCTGGGAACGAACTTGGCTCCATCTATGATCAAATCCTTAGGTGCCATGAGAAAAATTGAGAATTAAGGTTGCCTGTAAGGTGTTTGATAAAATGTCTGTATGAAAGTTAACGTCAGGAGATGAGAGAGAATAGAAGTAAAGAAAGAGAGATAAAGTGTGAAAGTAAATGAAAGATTTTACAATCTTCTCCCTCTTTTACTTATACACGATAGAAAAAGTAACAGTTGGACACCTGTCAGACATGCAACAGTAAAAAAGAATTAGTGGGCACGGGAAAATAGTAATCATTACTTATCACATGCAGTTTTTCAAGGAAAAACCGTTCCACTTACCAAGTAATCCCATTAATTAAGGTAATTCAGTTTTAATTTAAAATTTAAACTGTACCCACTTATTAAATCATTTTCACTGCGAAACCAATATTCTGTAAAAATACACCAAGTGAGAGAATGACCAAAAAATAAATCAAGTAAACAGGTATTGCCACGTCAGAATCAGAATTTGATTTGTATCAGTAATAAAATGGTCATCAGAATATGGATAAATGAGGATTTAAAAATGGATCAGAATTTCAAACAACTCAGAGACAAAATCTTGCAAAAATATAAAATTTCATTAATATATTGAGAAAATACATTCATGAAATTTAAATTACAACTCAACATTACAAGATTGTCCTAAGCTACAAATCCTATTTCTTCTTCCTACTTTCTATAAACAGAACAGCGAGGCGAATGATTCGCTCCTGCTGTCGAAGAGTTTCCAACCATTCTTCTTCCAGTCGCTCAACATGGCGATGGTAATCCATATAGAAGAACAAGAGGTCTGTCAGAACCTCTTGGGGAACAGAGTCCCAAACCTCATCAGGAATGGTAGTAACATGCCATTCCTATTGCCAATCTGGACAGCTCGTGGTGAGAGAGAAATAGATGAGATTTAGAGCTTGAGAGTTTAAGAGAAAATGAGAGAAAATGAGAGATGTACTGACTCGAGTGAAGTGTTGGTTTATATAGGTAATAGAATTCTAGGAGACGCAAGGAAAATTTAATGCTGACAGGTAGAAATAATTCTACCTCGTCTCCCTAGACTGAGGAGAATAAAAATAGCCATTGGAAGTGTAAAACAGGGTTTAATGCGCACAAGAAACAAGTAAATATTATTGTGCATGGACGTGTACCACTAACCCTAATTGTATTGACTGCTAATATTCCACCCAAACATATTCTGATTTAAAATAAGACTATTTCAGATTTTAACCACAAATAAGTCAAGGAAAGAATCAGAATTTAATATTAGCACTTAGATTTATATCAGAACTTAACAGTCATCAGAACATGATTTCTTAACTCGAAAAGTTGACTGCCTATTTCTGTAATTCTTCACACAAATTCTGATTTCGGTTCTTCAAAACTTAATCATCAGAACTTCCATCAGAACCTGTCCTCAGAATTTATGCAATCTGACACATAAACTGTTCATCGAAAACAACATTGATCGCCACAGTAAATTTCATCATTCATATGGAGTGTAAGTGTGTGTATTAAGCGAAATATCAGACAAAGACTAAAGTCTGATTCACTTCAGGACTTCTTAGAAATAAGGCATAACTAAGAACTTTACTTAAAATATGTCATTATTTTGAAGCCTACTATGGAATGAGTTCATGCATGAGTCCACCTCAACTGTTTTGTGCTTATTTTATGCATCTTTTGAAATTCCATTTTACAGTGGCTTCTCAGTGTAAGTGAGTCACGACTGCTTATCAGAATTTATGCTATTATCAGAGTAATTCTCCAGTAATCATAGAGTGTGAAAAGTCACCAAGAAAAATAATTATTTGCTTTTCTAATGCATATTACTTAATACCAACAATGCACTTGGGTCGTCCCTTCCACATTTTTACTCTAGATCTCAAAGGAGTACCTGATTTTTATTCCCTTTTATTTTCCTTTTTCTTTTGATAAGTGAGGTTTATCAGCACTTAGTACATCCATCAGATTTACTAACATCAGAACTTAACAGATAAGAAGCAATATTCTAGTTTTTGACTTAGTAATAAGATACACAAAGTAAATTGAACTAAGCTTAATATCGGAGTTTGCTTGTGTTAAGAGATTTCCACATAAATAATTACTTCAAACATGGGATCTTTAGTATATTAAAGACTACTTGGTCAGCATCTAGCACAGTTATCCTCATAGGAATAAATAGTCACAGAAACAGTCATTTCACTATCAGAGTTTAGAAATTCACATCAGACAACAATCAGTACTTGAGTGATTTTCAATTAGGCACAGAATACACAAAGAGAGTAATATCTGTAAATACTGATCATAAAGTCTGATATATCAGAACAAAACTAAGCAGATTTAGAGAAAGAACCTGAAACCATTCCAAGTTCATTTACCAATCTTGTAAAAGTAGCTTCACACAGTGGTTTTGTGAAGATATCTGCTAGTTGATCTATTGGAACAAAGTGCAATTCCATTGTACCTTCATCCACATGTTCCCTTATGAAGTGGTACCTAATGCTGATATGCTTTGTCAATGAGTGTTGAACTGGATTACCTGTCATAGCAATAGCACTTTGATTATCACAGTAAATAGGGATTTTAAAGTATGTTTACCCATAATCCAGTAACTGATTCTTTATCCAAAGAATCTGTGCACAGCAGCTTCCTGCAGTAATGTATTCTGCTTCTACAGTTGATGTGGAAATTGACTTTTGTTTCTTGTTAAACCAAGAAACCAATCTGCCTCCAAGAAATTAGCAGCTTCTACTTGTGCTTTTCCTGTCAATTTTGCAACCTGCAAAATCTGCATCTGAGTAACCTATTAGTTTAAAATCTGATTCTCTGAGATACCACAATCCCAGATCAGCTGTTCCCTTAAGATACTTGAATATTCTTTTCACAACTGTTAAGTGAGGTTCTCTTGGATCTACTTGAAATCTTGCACAAAGACAGGTAGCATACATGATATCAGGTCTACTAGCAGTTAGATAAAGTAAAGAGCCAATCATACCTCTGTAATCAGTAATATCTACTGATTTACCAGTATCTTTATCCAGTTTTGTTGCAGTGGCCATGGGAGTGGATGCACTTGAACAATCTTGCATTCCAAATTTCTTCAGCAAGTTTCTGGTGTACTTGGTTTGACAAATAAAAGTTCCTTCTTCATTCTGCTTGACTTGAAGGCCCAGAAAATAGCTAAGTTCTCCCATCATACTCATTTGATATCTTGACTGCATCAGTTTGGCAAACTTCTTACAAAGTCTGTCATTTGTAGAACCAAAGATGATATCATCAACATATATCTGAACCAGAAGTAAGTCCTTTCCATGGTTGAGGTAGAACAATGTTTTATCTATAGGTCCTCTGTTAAATCCATTTTCCAGAAGAAACTGAGCTAAAGTCTCATACCATGCTCTTGGAGCTTGCTTAAGGCCATAAAGTGATTTATCAAGCCTGTAGACATGATCTGGATATTTGGGATCTACAAAGCCTGGAGGTTATTCCACATATACTTCCTCCTCCAATTCTCCATTAAGAAAAGTACTTTTCACATCCATTTGAAAGACAGTAAACTTTTTGTGAGCAGCATAAGACAAAAATATCCTTATGGCTTCCAATCTAGCAACTGGTGCAAATGTTTCATCATAATCAATTCCCTGCTGTAGAGAATATCCTTTTGCAACCAACCTTGCTTTATTCCTTGTAATTATGCCATCACTATCAGTTTTGTTTTTGAACACCCACTTTGTACCAACAACAGATCTGTTCTTTGGTCTTGGCACTAAGGTCTAGACTTTGTTTTTTCAAATTCATTCAACTCTTCCTGCATTGCTTGCACCCAATCAGCATCTTGAAGAGCTTCTTCCACTTTCTTTGGTTCAGTCTGAGAAAGAAAAGAATTGTAAAGATATTCACTTGAAGTAGATGTTCTAGTTCTGACACCTGCAACAGGATTTCTAATAATTAAGTCAGGTGTATATGAGTTAGTCCACTTCCTTATAGATGGAAGGTTTTCCCTAGAACTGGATGCTCACCCATGATCCATGCTATCTTCATCAACATTTTCAGATGCTCCCCCTGAAACTATGCTCTCTGAGTTGGATCCTTCAGAATTTAAGTTTTCAGAACTATCAGAACTTGGCTTATCAGAACTTGATGAATCAGAACTTAAAGAGCCAGTTGTATATTCTGATGCTTTTTGAGATGTGGATATATCTTCAGTATGCTCCCTCTGCACAGGTGCATCTTCCTTTGACATAGTCACCACAGTTTTAATAACATCAGAGTTTAATCCATCAGAGTTTGTATTATCAGGATTTAGACTTTCAGGATTTTCAATATCAGAATTTGAGTCTTCATTTTTGAATCTCAGCGATCATGATCATTAAAATCTTCAAGTCCAGTAATCTTCTTATCATCAAAAGAGATATTGATAGATTCCATGACAACCCTTGTTCTTAAATTGTAGACTCTGAAGGCTGTTTTGGAAAGTGGATACCCAACAAAAATTCCTTCACCAGCTTTTAAGTCAAATTTGGATAGTTGTTCAGGGTGAGTCTTAAGAACCAAATACTTGCATCCAAATACATGAAAATACTTCAGATTTGGCTTCTTTTTCTTTACCATCTCATATGGTGTCTTTCCATGCTTGTTAATGAGTGTTGCATTCTGAGTAAAATAAGCAGTCTGCACAGCTTCAGCCCAAAAATATGTTGGTATCTTTGCTTCATTAAGCATAGTTCGTGCAGCTTCAATGAGAGTTTTATTCTTTCTTTCAACAACTCCATTTTGTTGTGGAGTTCCAGGAGCAGAGAATTCCTGCTTAATTCCATGGTCTTTGCAGAACTCTTCCATGATCAAATTCTCGAACTCAGTGCCATTATCACTTCTTATTATCTTCACGGAATCTTTGACCAATTTATCCAGTTGCTTGACATGATCAATCAAGATAGATGGAGTTTCACTTTTAGTGTGCAAGAAATACACCCATGTGTATCCGGTGAACTCATCCACTATGACTATAGCATATTTCTTCTTTGCAATAGATATGACATTCACTGGACCAAATAGATCAACATGTAGTAGGTGATAAGGCTCAAGAATTGATGATTTAGTCTTGCTCATGAATGAAGATTTCCTTTGTTTATCCTTTTGACAAGAATCACAAAGGCCATCAGGAGCAAATACTGACTTTGGCAGTCCTCTCACGAGATCTTTCTTGACCAGTTCATTTATATTATTGAAATTTAAATGAGAGAGTTTCTTGTGCCATTTCCAGCTTTTTTCAATTGATGCTCTACTCATCAGACAGATTGCAGAACCATCAGTACTTGTTGAAAGCTTGGCTTCATAAATGTTACCACGCCTGTAACCTTGCAGAACAACTTTGCCTATAGATTTACTTACAACTTCACAGTGTTCTTCAAAGAAATCCACATGATAACCTCAGTCATGTATTTGACTAACACTCAGCAGATTGTGTTTAAGTCCTGAGACCAGAGCTACTTCTTTAATGATGACATTCCCAAGATTGATATTGCCATATCCCAATGTTTTTCCAATGTTGCCATCTCCATAAGAAACACTTGGGCCAGCGTTCTCCACAAAGTCTGATAGCAGGGCTTTATTTCCAGTCATATGTCCTGAACATCCACTATCCAGAACTAGGATGTTTTTCCTGTTGCCCTGCAATCACAACGACCACTAATGATTAGTTTTAAGGACCCAGACTTGCTTGGATCCTGTGGCCTTATTAAGTTTGTTAACATTTGCAGCGGATTTAGCATCAGAGTTTATGTTAACATTTTTCTTATCAGCATTTACACTATCAGACTTTGTATCAGAACTTATCCTAGAAGGAATAATGCTAACTTTCCTTAAAGAAGGTTTTAATTGATAATAATCATAGTACAAACTATGATATTCCTTACAAGTATAAATGGAATGCCATAAACTACCACAATGAAAACAAGGATTTTGTGGCTTATATCTAACAGACTGACTCTTAACTCCTGACTTTTAAGGTAAGGAGTTTATGTTCTTATTCTTCCTGCAAAAGAAGCCAAATGGTTAGAACTTCCACAGTTATGACACGTTTTTCTAGGAGCATCAAGAACAGGCTTATAAGCATTGCTTTTATTCACACCTTCCTTTCCATTCCTATTTTTCCTAGGTGATTTTACCTTGTTTGCATTCTTAACTTCTTTCAGCTTATGCTTAAGCTGCTTCTTTGTCATTAAGCCTACATTTACTTCAATTATCTTTTCCTGTTTTAGTTTGTCAGAAGTTAATTCCTTTTTAACTTCTGATTTCTCAGTATCAGACTTTACAGCTACAAACTTAACAGGTTTTAACTTTGATTTTTGTTTAACATTTATAGGCTTAATTTCTACAGTTCCTTTATCATTCTTATCATCTCCATAACCTAAGCCCTCTTTCAAGTTTCCACTACTTAACAAATTCTGAGTTGTTCTGCCAGAGTTAGTCCAAGTCCTGATAATCTCTTTCTCCTTCTCTAACTCAGTTTTTAGAGATTCATTCATTTTAAGTAATTCATCCCTAACATAGAAAGCATCATCTCTATATTTCTGAGTTTTATGGAACATGACTAACTCTTTTTCTAAATAATCATTCCTCTTTTTACAAACAAGATTTTCAGAAGTTAATCGTTCACATGTTAAAGTTTGATCTCTATAGCTAATGAACATGGTTTTAAGATATCTTCTCCACTCATTAATATCATCAGTATGAAAGGCATAAGTAGTTTGAGGTACCTTTAACTCATCAGCTTTAGAACTGCTTTCAACACTTGCCATATCAGCATTTGCCATCAAGGCATAATTCTCCTCACTTTCAGAATCTGAGGTATCTGTCCAGTTTTTCTTCTTTGTGACAAGAGCCTTGCCTTTGTCACTCTTCACTTTCTTGCAATCAGGAGATATGTGGCATTTCTCACCACAATTGTAGCATTTGACATTTGTGTAATCTCCTCTGTCAGACTTCCCTCATTTGCCTTCAGATTTTCTGAAATTCTTCTTATCAGAACTTGCACCTTTCCTGGAAAAATTCTTTCCCTTCCTGATCTTCCTGTATGCAATCTTTGTGATTCCTTTCACCATAAGAGCACACAGCTTCATCATCTCTTCATCGGCATCCGTCTCAGGCAAGCTTTCAGATTCTGAGTCATTATCACTATCAGAACTTGATGACTCAGTATCAGACTTTGTGATGAGCGCTTTTCCCTTGCCTATCCTTGAGGTAGCTGCCTTGAGGGATTCTTCTTCAGCCTTAAGAGCAACTGTCCTTGACTTTCCTCTTGCTTCTTTGTTCCGTCTCAAGTTCATGAGTCTTGAGCATCCCATAAATTTCATCAAGAGTCGTTTCATCAAGATTATAGTTGTCTCTTATAGTTGTTGCCTTCAAATCCCAGCTTTCAAGAAGAGCTAACAGGAATTTAAGGTTTAAATCTTCAAGATCATACTCCTTATCAACCAGTGACAAATCGTTCAAGAGTTTGACAAATCTATCATATAAATCAGTCAATGACTCATTAGCCTTTGAGTCAAAGTGTTCATACTCTTGAGTGAGTATTGTCTTCCTGTTCTTCTTAATCGAATCAGTTCCCTGACACCTTGTTTCCAAGGCATCCCATATCTCCTTTGCAGTCTTGCAGTTAATTACCTTAATTGACATTAAATTATCAATGGCACTATGCAGTAAGTGTCGTACCTTAGCATCCTTAGCAATTGAAGCGATATCTTCAGCAGTGTATTCGCTCTTCTCCTTTGGTACTGACTTTGCTGTTTCACCTGCAACTGCAACAGCGAGCTTGGTTGGTTTGTGAGGCCCTTCATTGATTCTATCAAGATATTCTGGATCAGTTGCTTCCAGAAACATGGACATCCTCACTTTCCATACGGGACATTCAGATGGCTTCAGAATGGGAACTCTAATAGTCTCATATCGACTATGGATTTGTGTCTTTGGAGGTTCTTCAGTTTTGGTGGGCTTAGTTGGAGTTTCTACTTCAGACATGATTGTTTTTGGATCTTAAACTGTTTGTGTGTTAAGAGATAGGCTCTGATACCACTTGTGAGGTCACACACACTGTAGAGGGGGGTGAATACAGTGTATAGCACAATCAAATCGAATTCTAATAACACAAGTAACAGAAAACAGACTTTATTCAAAGCAATAAAGTCTGTTACAATATGGAACTGTCCTCTCTCAGTGATGAACAAATATCACGAGAGCTGCTAGGGTTACAATGAATAATATTCTCGATAACGATAACACTTATAGTGTAAACCCTATGTCTGTATTTATATACTACACAGTTACAAGATAATCGCTAATTGATATGGAAAATAATTCTGCTTCCTAAAATATATCAATCAGATATCTTTTCTTCCAAGTATTCTATTCTTCATAGAATTCCTTCTTCATGCATATCCCTTCTTACGTTTGTCTCGATCTTCTCTTCCTTTAATCAGCCTCCTTCCTTATCTGAACGTTTCCTTTAAGTCCTGATATTATCTTCTGATAAATATCTCCTGAACCTTAAGTACTGATGACTTAAGTTCTGACTTCAGTATAAGTGCTGATTTCAGTTAAGTACTGATTTGTCCTGTTTAAGTAAGATCTGAAAACTAAACATAAATCATATTATTCATGACATTATCAAATATATCTAACAAACAATACTTCATTAAATACAGATTTTAGTTTAAGAACTCTGCACCCAAACCAAAAAATAGAAGAATCTAACATTATTTAAATAAAATAACCTAAATTTAAATAAATCTTGATTTTACTTTATTAAATTGATATATTTTAACCATTTGCAAAACCAAAAAACCCCTCTGATTTTGAAAAGAAGTAGCACTTTCTAATGCTTATAAATATTGGTAAATAATATTCTCAATGCACATGACATATGCATATCACATACTTAAACGTACAATGTTGTATTAAATTATGAACTAAAATTTTATGTTGCTAATACGGATCACGCTAAAACTTTGATTTTTGGCTGGGAGGATTTTAATATGAATGACTGACATTTGAAATTTGAATTGAAGGATTGTAATAAAAATAACTGTTAGGATAGGGAGAGAGTAAACCAAACCTTTGATTTTGCAAAGAACTGGCCAAGTTAATTATTTTCCAGACAAATCAGAGTCGAATGTTCATTTACATACAGTAAAAACCTCTATAAATTTATATAATCGAGAAAGATGAATTTTATTAATTTAGAGAGGTATTAATTAATTGTAAATTAATAATATTAATCTATAGAGATTTTTTATATAAAAAATTACATTTCAATTATTTATATTAAATAGAAATATGTTATCCAGAGTTTCCAAAAATTATTATTTTATTATTTGATCGAAAATGATTAGTATTTTACAGCGATTATTAATTTATAGAGTATTAATTAATGAAGGTTTTACCGGAGATGAAATGGTTACAACAAAAGATCAAAAAATACCGCAACAGTTGTACAACTAAGGACGGCTAAACCACTTGCTTCATAAATATCGTGTATTATTTTTGGCGATAGATATTTATTATATACTTTAGAGACAGAATGACATAAATGAAGTGAGAATACATCAGTGACGTTTAGTCGATAAACATGATATATATACATATATATATAGAGACATATATATATATATATGGAACCAATATAGACATAGTAATTCGTTAATTTCGTATACTTTCGTGTTTCGTCTTCGTAATGCCAAATCAAAACCAGAACCATAAAGATTTATTCTATTTCATGTTCGTATACCTTCATTTTGTTTATGTTTGGTGTCGTGTTCATATATATTTTGAATAAAATAGAAATAATAATAAATAAATATATTTTAATTATATATATTTACTTGTCGAGTTTTAAATCAACATGTCATACGGTCAAGTCTTGTGAAACTTAGATTTGAAACTATTTTGTATTTATCTTATGTAAATATTATATTCCAAATATTTTTTCAAATGTGTACTCATGTAATTTTAATGGTTATTCATTTCGTGTATTTCCATTTCGTGTCGTGTACCTAATGGTCGTCAATGGTCAATTGACTCGACAAACTATTCCTTAAAGTTTATTACTGTAGGATTGGATAGAGACCGGAGCTGACTAAAAAATTGTGTTGATGAATATAATAATTTAATTTCTATTTGATTAAATATTATAGTATTATTATTTTATTACTTATGCATAAACAAAATTAATATTTTATTTTATAATAGAAGTGCTATTGAGTCTTGATCTTAAAATATATATATATATATTTGAAGTAATATTAAAAAAAATTACAATCCACTCAAATTATATTCTGCGAAGTGAAATGTTAACAAACCCCATGCGAAATTTTGTTGAATTACAAATCTTGCTCGTTGAGATCCGAATAAAATTATTAATACTATTATTTTATTTTTATAAGAAGTGTTGGTGATCTTAAACATAACTGTGAATATTTTATTTGTAGGTTACTAGGAAAATTTTCATTCGTGATGTGGGAGGTAATGGTTAACAAACTGCATCGTAAACTTTTATTGATTTGCAAATTCTATTCACAGATGTGTGTAGTCAAAGTTCGTTGAATTACAATTCTATTTTTTGAAATGCGAAATTAATCCCGCGAATTATACTCATTGAAATCTGAACAATACTTCATGAAATACAGATTTTATTTTAAGAACTCTACACCAAAACCAAATAGAAGGATCTAACATTAATTTAAATAAAATAACTTAAAGATTTAAATAAATCTGGATTTCACTTTATCAAATTGTTATATTTAAACCATTTGCGAAACCAAACTATACCTCTGATTTTGCAAATAATTGGCACTGATCGAAGTTTAATGGTGATCAATATTGGTAAATAATATCCTCAATGCATATCACATACTTAAACGTACAATGTTGTATTAAATTGTGAAGTACATTTTTATATTGTTCATACGGATCACGATAAAATTTTGATTTTCAGTTGAGAGGATTTTAATGTGAATGACTAGCATTTCAATTTCAAATTGCACGATTGTAATAAAAAATAATTGTTAGGATAGGGAGAGAGTTAACCAAACCTCTTATTTTGCGAATAACTAGCCAAGTTATTTATTTGCTAGACATATCCGAGTCGAATGTTGATTTACATACATTAAAACCTTTAAAAATTAATATAGTTAGGACCGATGAATTTTGTTAATTAAGAAAGGTATTAATTAATCGTAAATTAATATTTATTAATTTATAGAGAGTTTTTTATATAAAAAATACTTTATAATTATTTAAATTAAATAGAACTATGTTATCCATAGTTTCTACAAAATATTATCTTATTATTTGATCGAAATTGTTAGTATTTTAGAGAGATTATTAACATATATAGTATTAATTTATAAAGGTCATAGTGTAGTTGAAATGGTCAATACGAAAGGTCAAAAGTTACTGCAAAAATTGTACAACTGTGGATAGCTCAATCACCTACTTCATAAATATCGTATATTATTTTTGATGATAGATATATATTATAAACTTAGAGATAGAATGACACAAATGAAGTGAAAATGCCTCAGTGACGATTAGTCGATAAACATGATATATATGTGAAAAGTGGAGTGCGTTTGCTTTCGTGCAAAGATTAGTTGAAGTATCTCGAAGACAGATATAAACAAAATTCCTTTATGGTTTGTAGACATGACAATCTTTTCGTGTCGTTTATTATCGTATCAGCCATATCAAACACATAATATGGTTTCTTACTGAAATTAGACATGTCAATTTGTTGGTATCGTATACTTTTGCATCGTGTAATTTCGTGTTTCATGTCCGTAATGCCTATTCAAAACTCGACGCATTAAACATTCGTTGCATTTCATGTCCGTATACCTTCATTTCGTCTATGTTTGGTCTCGTGTTCATTTAAATTTTGCATAAAATAGAAATAATAAATATATATTCTAATCATAAATTTTTACTAGTCGAGTTTTAAATAAACATGTCATACCGAATCAATTGTGGTCGAGTCTTGTGAAACTTAGATTTGAAACTATTTTGTATTTATCTTATCTATATATTATTTTTAAATATGTATTCATGTAATTTAAATGGTTATTTATTTCATGTATTTTCGTTTCGTATCGTGTACCTAATGATAAACTCAAAATCGAAAATAAATTTATGTGTATTTCATGTAAATATACTTTCGTGTTCGAGAATCACTAAGGTCAACCCAAATCTGTTATTTTCGTGTCTTGTACAAAATTGCCGGCTCTACTTGAAATACTTAAACCAAACATTGGGTATTTTTACACCTTTACCACTACCGTCATTTTACACATCCACTCTTAGAGCACACTCACCTAAATGCTTAATTAGTTAAGCTAGAATATTGTTTAGAACCTTGATTAAGACTAATGTTATCAATAGAACTGAGTCATATTAGAATGACGAATTTAGACATTAAACTGCATTTCAATTTCTCTCCACTTGTTAATTATAAACAAATACCGTGGAGCATATATTTAAAATTAAACCACATTGTAAAAAATTGGAGTGATGTTCGGTAGGCAAGAACAATGCTAGACAAACAAATATAATTATATATAAGAATGTATGTATATGGATTAATAAAACACTATTTGCCAATTGAGCTCCCCTTTATTAGGCTGAAATAATCATCCAAATAATTAAAATATTTTGGCTATAAAATATATCTACATCGATAGACATTTTCGTTAAATTACCATATATATTAAAACATATATGTTGTACAAGACATGCCTGTACTTTAACAAGACTAAGATAATTTGTCAACCCTAAGTAAGTTGTACTGTTATCTTAATTTGGATTTTGTACTTGTAACACTTAAAGTCAGTAAAAATGTCAAAGGAGCAGAATGGAGTCTTTTTTTATAAACAGTGTCAAGCCTAAGAATTCTGTCTGGAAGAAGATCAAGAAGATCATGCCTCAGAAGAATTATGAAGAAGCTTGGAGTTGAATAAATCTATTTTAGGGAAAATATTCTAAATCAAGATCTCTACAAGCCACAGATTTAGTGTTATAGAGAAGTCATTTGAGAACTCCAGAATGACTAATAGAGAACTCAGGAAATCTTATAGAGAACTCAGGAAATCTTATAGAGAACTCAAAGAGATCGACAAGCCAAATTGAAGACATGAAGATTAGAGATATCGACAAGTCATTTCTTCACTAGAGAACTCAGAGTTATTGACAAGTCAACATTCATTAGAGAACTCTGAGTTATCGATAAGTCAAAAATCCACTAGAGAACTCATAGATATGGATAAGTCAAAATTCACTAGAGAACTCTGAGATGTCGACAAGTCAAGAAGCCACTAGAGAACTCAGAGTTATCGATAAGTCAAAATGAAGATATGAAGATTAGAGATCTCGATAAGCCAAATTCTCTTATAGAGAACTTGAGACCTCTACAAGCCAAATTAACTATAGAGCACTAGAGATCTCGATAAACCAATATACTTATCGAGATGTCAAGTTCTCTATAGATCAAAATGGAGATCTCGAGGTAAAATCTCAAAGTACAAAATTGCAAATCAGTTCAATATTCACGGTTAACAATCAACAAACAATCCAAACAGCTGGATTGACAAGTCTACTAAAAGTAGCTTGAAGGATGTTCAAGATCAATGGTGAAGATTAACTGACAAAGAAAGATCAAGATAATCACAGGATGCTAAAGATATGCCAAGGCAGAAATAGAAGATATTTTTCTATAAATGGAAATGACAAGTGACTGTTTACTAAAGCTAATAGAATGTCTTATTGTACACTGTGTAAACCAGCAGTTAATTGAATTATAAAGTTAACATTGGTCCTTTAATCAGTAGTAAAAAATTTTGATATAAAATCTTGTAACACTCTCAAGAAGAAGCTAAGCTCTTTATCAACAAAGAGCCTAGAAATTTTGTAGCAAAAACATTCTTAATTTTAATATAAAATTAAGTGAGTTTTGAAGATCTTGTTCTTTATTATTGCAAGTTTAATTTCTGCATGAACACACTTTCACTACAAGATTTAATTTACTTTGTTCAACCATAAATAGTTCAAGAAAAGCTCAAAAATAGTAAAACACATTCACCTCCCCCCCTCTGTGTGTTTATTCATTACCTAACAAGTGGTATAAGAGCAAAATCTGAAAGTAAACAGATTCAAGATCTTGGAAGAATAAATACACAGAAAATCAGTAGCATCAAAATTCGTACCTTTGACAAAGCTAACTACATGCTTTGGAAAAAGAAAATGTTGTTGTTTATCAGAATGGCTAATCCACTCTATATTCAGATACTCAAATATGGCCCCTTCATTCATATGGTTAGAGTTGAAGAATCAACATATGGTGATATGGTCATTCTAGCTCATTATGCTCCAAAAGATCCTTCTGAGTATTCTGAGCCTGAAAAGGAGAAAGTTTCCCTGGATAGTGGCTTGCAATTGATATTGATTGAGTCACTTGACAATGTGATGTACAACAACATTGTCAACTGTGACACTGCCAAGCAAATATGGGAAAAGATTGAAATACTCTGTGAGGGAACTGAGGAAGTGAGATCAAATCAAAGAAGGATATTGATTTCACAGTATGAGGGTTTCATGGCCAAGCCAATGGAAATTATAATAGATGTGTTTAAAAGGTTCAACAAGCTAATAAATAACTTGAAGCTCCATGACAAATTCTATGAAGCTGAAGGGTGAACTTAAAGTTCTTGATTACTCTCCCTGATCATTTAGAACAGAAAATCTCAGCAATCAGGGAAGGGAGAGACTTGAGCAGAATAACATTGGAAGTTCCATATGGAATTCTCAAAATATATGAACTAGAAATGATTCAAAGAAAATCATTGAGATATGGTCAAGGAAATATTATAGATGGCTCAAGTGCTTTAATTGTCAATGAAAGCCAAACATCAAATGATGAGCCAAGATCTCAAACTCCAACTACCTCAACAAGTGAGCAAAGAACAAATGATTCACAGGATCAAGTCATTCTGGAATTGGAAGAAGATGAGTTCTACACTCTTGATGAACTGGATGAGCTAGATCAGTCAATAGCCTATTTAGCTAGAAAATTCTCTAATATTAGAGTAAAAAGCCAAGATACTTCAAGGGTAAGGGACAGTCATTCAATAAAGACAATAGCTGGAAAGGAAAAGGGAAGTACACTTCTGACAAGAAGAATGGTTACAAAACTGGATCTATTGACAGATCTGAGATAAGGCGCTTCAACTGTGATGAACTAGGCCATTTTGCTACAGAATGCAGAAAACCCAAGAAAGCAGAGAAAGACAAAGCTTATCTTGAATTGGAAGCAAAGTATGAAGCTCTTCTGAAGAAACAACAAAGTAAAGCTTATATTACGGAGGGTAAAAGTTGGGATGACTCTGAAAATGATGAAGATGAAGAATTTGGTAATTATGCACTCATGGCCTTGGAGCAAGGAGAATCATCCTCATCTAAATTACAGGTACCAACTCTTACCACCATTGATTTAAATGTGAGTCAATATAAGGAAATTGTAGAAAAGATGAGCACAGAAATGTTTCACATTCACACAAGCATGGTTGCTGCTAATGAAGAAGTCAACAAATTAACAAAGATAAATAAGAAGCTTGAAAGTGAAAAGCAAGAAACTAAATTGTTGTTGGTGGAGCTTGAAGCTATAAAGCAAGAGAATACTTATCTCAAGAACAAGCTCAAGTGTGCAAATGAAATTGAAGCAGTGCTAAGGGAGAAGCTGGAAAAGAATGAGGTGAAGTTAAAGTCTTTCAAGAATGCATCTGAGTTAATTGGATAGTATCATGAGAAAAACACACCATGTTAGATATATTTGTGATGTCATGTCTAATAATGATTTGTGTTTAGTTTTCAGATCTTAACTAAAGGACAAATCAGGACTTAACTGGAAATCAGTACTTATACTGAAGTCAGGACTTAAGATATCAGAACTTAAGTTGTCAGAACTTAACTTATCAGAAGATATTTATCAGGAGATAATATCAGGACATAAGGAGACTTTCAGATAAGGAAGGCGGCTGATTGAAGGAAAGAAGATCGAGACTAAAATAAGAAGATATATGCATGAAGAAGAATTCTATAAAGAATAGAATACTTGGAAGAAAAGATAACTAGTTGATATATTTTAGGATGCAGACTAATGTTCGATATCAATTAGAAGATTATCTTGTAATTGTGTGTCTATATAAACACAACATAAGGTTTACACTATATGTGTTATCTTAATCGAGAATATTATTCATTGTAACCCTAGCAGGTCTCGTGATATTTGTTCATCACTGAGAAAAGACGGTTCCATTTTAATACTGTTTCACTAATAAGATTATTCTGTGTTTCATACTTGTGTTCTTAATTCGATTTGATTGTGCTAGACACTGTATTCAACCCCCTTCTACAGTGTGTATGACCTAACAAGTGGTATCAGAGCAATCTGTTAACATACATACAGTAAAGATCCAAAAATAATCATGTCTAAATAAACACAAACTCCAACCAAGCCCACCAAAACTGAAGAAACTCCAAAGACTCAAATCCATAATCGATATGAGACTATTAGGGTTCCCATACTGAAACCTTCTGAGTATCCCATATGAAAGGTGAGGATGTCTATGTTTCTGGAAGCTACAGATCCAGAATACCTTGACAGGATTATGAAGGTCCACATAAGCCAACCAAGCTCTCTGTTGTAGTTGCAGATCAGCCAACACAGACTATACCAAAGGAGAAAAGTGAGTATACAGATGAAGATATCTCATATATTGCCAAGGATGAAAAGGTAAAACATCTGCTGCATAGTTCCATTGATAATGTCATGTCAAATAGGATAATTAACTGCAAGACTGCAAAGGAGATATGGGATGCCTTGGAGATAAGATGCCAGGAAACTGATTCAATTAAGAAGAACAGGAAGACTATACTCACTCAAGAGTATGAGCACTTTGACTCAAAACCTGATGAGTCATTAACTGGTTTATATGACAGATTTGTCAAACTCTTGAATGATTTGTCACTGGTGGATAAGGTATATGATCTTGAAGATACTAATCTTAAATTCCTTTTAGCTCTTCCTGAAAGTTGGGATTTAAAGGCAACTACTATAAGAGACAACTATGCTCTTGATGAGACAACTCTTGATGAAATTTATGGTATACTCAAAACTCATGAACTTGAGATGGATCAAAGAAGCAAGAGGTATGGGAGAAAGTCAAGGACAGTTGCTCTTAAGGCTGAGGAGGAATCCCCTAAATTGGTTGTTTCAAAGAAAGGCAAAGGAAAGGCTCTCATCACAAAGTCTGATACTGAGTCATCAAGTTCTGATAGTGATGAGGATTCAGAAACTGAAAGTCTATCTGGGATGGATGCTGATGAAGAGATGATGAAATTGTGTGCTCTTATGGTGAAGGGTATCACAAATATAGCTTACAGGAAATTCAGAAGGGGAAAGAAGTTTTCCAGGAAAAGTGGAAGTTCTGATAAGAATGGATTCAGAGAATCTGAAGGCAAAACTGAAAAGTCTGACAGAGGAGATTACTCAAATGTTAAATGCTACAATTGTGGTGAGAAAGGCCACATATCTCCTGACTGCAAGAAAGGAAAAGGTGACAAAGGCAAGACACTTGTAACAAAGAAGAAAAGCTGGACAGACACTTCAGATTCTGAAAGTGAGGTGAACTATGCTTTGGTGGCAAATGCTGATAGCAGTTCTGAAGCTGCTGAGTTAAAGGTACCTCAAACAACTTATGCATTTTATACTGATGATATTACTGAGTTAAGAAGAGATCTTAAAACCATGTTCATTAGTTATAGAGATCAAACTTTAACATGTGAAAGGTTAACTTCTGAAAATTTGGCTTTTAAGAAAAGGAATGACTATTTAGAAAATGAGTTAGTTATGTTCCATCAAACTCAGAAAGAAAGAGATGATGATTTTTATGTTAGAGATGAAGTGTTAAAATTGAATCAATCTCTAAAACCTGTTAGAAAAGGAAAGAGAGATTATCAGGACTTGGACTAACTCTGGAAGAACAACTCAGAATGTGTTAAGTAGTGGAAACTGGAAAGAGGGCTTAGATTATGGAGATGATAAAAGTGAAACAGGAACTTAACAAATTAAGCCAATTATTGTTAAACAGACTACTAAGCCCAAGTTAAATCCTGTTAAGTTTGTAACTAAATCTGTAAAGTCTGATTCTGAAAAGATGAAAGATACTGAG
This sequence comes from Apium graveolens, assembly GCF_009905375.1. Classification (NCBI taxonomy): domain Eukaryota; kingdom Viridiplantae; phylum Streptophyta; class Magnoliopsida; order Apiales; family Apiaceae; genus Apium; species Apium graveolens. Next base: position 59,254,476 of record NC_133652.1, read on the forward strand.
GCAGAAGTTAAGGCAGAGTCAACTTCTGACAAATTGAAACATGATAAGACAATTGAAGTTAACATAGGCTTAATGACAAAGAAGCAGCTTAAGTATAAGCTGAAAGAGATTAAGAATGTAAACAAGGTAAAGCAACCTAGGAAAAATAGGAATAGAAAGGAAGGTGTGAATAAAAGCAATAATTATAAACCTGTTCCTAATGCTCCTAGAAAGAAATGTTATAACTGTGGAAATTCTAACCATCTGGATTCTTTTTGCAGGAAAAATAAGAACATAAACTCCTTACCTTCTAAGTCAGGAGTTAAGAGTCAGTCTGTTAGGTTTAAGCCACAAAATCCTTGTTTTCATTGTGGTAGTTTATGGCATTCCATTTATACTTGTAAGGAATATCATAGTTTGTACTATGATTATTATCAAATAAAACCTTCTTTAAAGAAAGTTAGCATTGTTCCTTCTAGTGTAAGTTCTGATGCAAAGTCTGATACTATAAATGCTGATAAGAAAAATGTTAACATAAACTCTGATGTTAAATCCGCTGCAAATGTTAACAAACTTAATAAGGCCAAAGGATCCAAGCAAGTCTGGGTACTTAAAACTAATCATTAGTGGTCTCTGTGATTGCAGGGCAACAGGAAAAACATCCTAGTTCTGGACAGTAGATGTTCAGGACATATGACTGGAAATAAAGCCCTGCTATCAGACTTTGTGGAGAAAGCTGGCCCAGGTGTTTCTTATGGAGATAGAAATATGGGAAAACTCTAGGATATGGCAATATCAATCTTGGGAATGACATCATTAAAAAAGTAGCTCTAGTCTCAGGACTTAAACACAATCTGCTGAGTGTTAGTCAAATCTGTGACTGAGGTTATCATGTGGATTTCTTTGAAGAATACTGTGAAGTTGTAAGAAAATATACAGGCAAAGTTGTTCTAAAGGGAAACATGCATGGTAACATTTATGAATCCAAGCTTTCAACAAGTTCTGATGGTTCTGTAATCTGTCTGTTAAGCAGAGCATCAATTGAAGAAAGCTGGGATTGGCACAAGAAACTCTCTCATTTAAATTTTAACAATATAAATGAACTTGTCAAGAAAGATCTTGTGAGAGGACTGCCAAAATCAGTATTTGCTCCTGATGGCCTTTGTGATTCCTATCAAAAGGCAAAACAAAGAAAATCTTCATTCAAGAGCAAGACTGAATCTTTAATTCTTGAGCTTTATCACCTACTACATGTTGATCTATTTGGTCCAGTGAATGTCATGTTTATTACAAAGAAGAAATATGCTATGGTCATAGTGGATGAGTTCACCAGATACATATGGGTGTATTTCTTGCACACAAAAAGTGAAACTGCATCTATCTTGATTGATCATGTCAAACAACTGGATAAATTGGTTAAAGACTCTGTGAAAATCATAAGTGATAATGGCATTGAGTTCAAGAATTTGATTATGGAAGAGTTCTGCAAAGACCATGGAATCAAGCAGGAATTTTCTGCTCCTGGAACTCCACAGCAAAATGGAGTTGTTGAAAGAAAGAATATAACTCTTATTGAAGCTGCACGAACTATGTTTGATGAAGCAAAGTTACCAACCTATTTTTGGGCCGAAGCTGTGCAGACTACTTGTTTTACTCAGAATGCAGCACTTATCAACAAGCATGGAAAGACACCATATGAGATGGTGAAGAAAAAGAAGCCAAATCTGAAGTACTTTCATGTATTTGGATGCAAGTGTTTTGTTCTTAAGACTCATCCTGAACAACTATCCAAATTTGATCTAAAAGGTAATGAAGGAATTTTTGTTGGATATCCACTTTCCATAAGAGCCTTCAGAGTCTACAATTTAAGAACAACGGTTGTCATGGAATCTATCAATGTCTCTTTTGATGATAAGAAGATTACTGGACTTGAAGATTTCAATGATCATGATCAGCTGAGATTTGAGAATGAAGTTTTAAATTCTGATTCTGTAAATCCTGACAGTCTAAATCCTGACAGTCTAAATCCTGATACTGCAAACTCTGATGGGTTAAACTCTGATGTTATTGAAACTGTGGTAACTACGCCAAAGGAAAATGCACCTGTGCAGGGGGAGCATATTGAAGATACAACCACATCTTAAGAAGCATCAGAATCTAGAACAGGCTCTTTAAGTTCTGATTTATCAAGTTCTGATGGGTCAAGTTCTGATAATTTTGGAAACTTAAATTCTGAAGGATCCAACTCAGAGAGCATAATTTCAGGGGGAGCATCAGAATATGTTGATGGAGACAGGATGGATCATGGGGGAGCATCCAGTTCTAGGGATAATCTTCCATCTGCAAGGAAGTGGACTAAAGCATATACACCTGACTTGATTATTGGAGATCCTGAAGCAGGTATAAGAACTAGAACAGCAACATCAAATGAATGTCTCTATCACTCTTTTCTTTCTCAGACTGAACCAAAGAAATCGGAAGAAGCTCTTCAAGATGCTGATTGGGTGCAAGTAAAGCTGGAAGAGTTAAATGAATTTGAAAGAAATAAAGTCTGAACCCTAGTGCCAAGACCAAAGAACAGATCTGTTGTTGGTACAAAATGGGTGTTCAAAAATAAAACTGATAGTGATGGCATAATTACAAGGAATAAAGCAAGGCTGGTTGCAAAAGGATACTCTCAATAAGAGGGAATTGATTATGATGAAATATTTGCACCAGTTCCTAGACTGGAAGCCATAAGGATATTTTTGGCTTATGCTGCTCATAAAAAGTTTATTGTCTTTTAAATGGATGTAAAAAGTGCGTTTCTTAATGGAGAATTGGAAGAATAAGTATATGTTGAACAACCTCCAGGTTTTGTAGATTCAAAATTTCCTCATCATGTCTACAGACTTGATAAAGCACTTTATGGCCTTAAGCAAGCTCCAAGAGCATGGTATGAGACATTAGCTCAGTTTCTTTTGGAAAGTGGATTTAACAGAGGGACAATTGACAAAACCTTATTCTATCTCAACCATGGAAATGACTTACTTTAGGTACAGATATATGTTGATGATATCATTTTTGGTTCTACAAATGACAGACTTTGTAAAAGGTTTGCCAAGTTAATTCAGTCAAGATATCAAATGAGTATGATGGGAGAACTTAGCTATTTTCTGGGCCTTCAAGTCAAGTAGAATGAAGAAGAAACTTTTATTTGTCAATCTAAGTACATCAGAAATTTGTTGAAGAAATTTGGAATGCAAGATTGTTCAAGTGCATTCACTCCTATGGCCACTGCAACAAAATTGGATAAGGATACTGATATATCGGTAGATATTACTGATTACAGAGGTATGATTGGCTCATTACTCTATCTAACTGCAAGTAGACCTGATATCATGTATGCTACCTGTCTTTGTGCAAGATTTCAAGCAGATACAAGAGAACTTCACTTAACAGCTGTGAAAAGAATTTTCAAGTACCTTAAGGGTACAGCTGATCTAGGATTGTGGTATCCTAGGGAATCAGACTTTAAGTTAATAGGTTACTTAGATGCAGATTTTGCAGGGTGCAAAATTGACAGGAAAAACACAAGTGGAAGTTGCCAATTTCTTGGAGGCAGATTGGTTTCTTGGTTTAGCAAGAAACAAAAGTCAATTTCCACATCAACTGCAGAAGCAGATTACATAGCTGCAGGAAGTTGTTGTGCACAGATTCTTTGGATGAAGAATCGATTACTGGATTATAGGTTAACATATTCTAAAATCCCTATTTACTGTGATAATCAAAGTGCTATTGCTATGACAGGTAATCCAATTCAACACTCGATGACAAAGCACATTAGCATTAGGTACCACTTCATAAGAGAACATGTGATGGAGGGTACAGTGGAATTGCACTTTGTTCCAACAGATCAACAACTAGCAGATATCTTCACAAAAGCACTGTGTAAAGCTACTTTTACAAGATTTGTAAATGAACTTGGAATGGTTTCAGGTTCTTTCTCTAAATCTGCTTAGTTTATGTTCTGATACATCAGACTTTATGATCAGTATTTACAGATATAACTATCTTTGTGTATTATGTGCTTAAATTGAAATTTTCTAAGTGTTGATTGTTGTCTGATGTGAATTTCTAAACTCTGATAGTAATATGAATATTTCTGTGACTATTCAATCCAATGAGGATAACTGTGATAGATGTTGACCTAGTAGTCTTGAATATACTAAAGATTCTATATTTGAAGTAATTGTTTATGTGGAAATTTTTAACACAAGCAAATTTTGATATTGAGCTTGGTTAGGTTTACTTTATGTATCTTATTACTAAGTCAAAAACTAGAATAGTGCTTCTTATCTGTTAAGTTCTGATGTTGGTAAATCTTATGGATGTACTAAGTGCTGATAAACCTCACTTATCAAAGAAGAAGAAAAAGAAAAGAAATAAAAATCATGTACTCCTTTGAGATCTAGAGAAAAATATATGTGGAAGGGAAGACCCAGGTGCATTGCTGGTATTAAGTAATATGCATTAGAAAAGCAAAATAAATTTTCTTGGTGAATTTTCACATTCTCTGATTACTGGGGAAATACGTTGATAATAGCATAAATTCTGATAAGCAATCGTGACTCACTTACACTGAGAAGCCACTGTAAAAAGGAATTTCAAAAGATGCATAAAATGAGCACAAAACAGTTGAGGTGGACTTATGCATGAACTCATTCTATAGTGGACTTCAGACTAATGACATATTTTAAGCAAAGTTTTGAGTTATGCCTTATTTCTAAGATGTACTAAAGTGAACCAGACTTTACTCTTTGTCTGATATTTATCTTAATGCACACACTTACACTCCATATGAATGATGAAAATTACTGTGGTGATCAATGTTGTTTGAGATGAATAGTTTAAGTGTCAGTTGCATAAATTCTAAGGATAAGTTCTGATAGAAGTTCTGATTATTAAGTTCTGTTGTAACCATATCAGTATTTGTGTAAAGAATTACAGAAATAAACATTCACTTTTTGAGTTAAGGAGCCATATTCTGATGACTTTTAAATTCTGATAATAATCAAGTTTTGATGCTGACGTGGCAGTATTTATTTACTTGGTTTACTTTTAAGTCAATACTTGAACAGTTACATTTTTCAGAATATTGGACTATGTGAGATAAAGCAGTAATAATCATTTGTTTAGTGGGAACAGTTTCTTTTTGAAAAACTGAATGTGCAAAGTAATAATTACTTATTTACCGTGCCCATAAACTTTTGTCTTAACTGCTGCATGGTTGACATGTGTAAGGTCTATTCCACTTCTCAATAACTGTTGTCACGTGGGTTGTCTAAGTAAAAGAGATAAAAGATTTTCAATTCACATTTCTATTCTATCCACTCTCTCCTTTTCTTATTCTCTCACATTTTCTGACGGTTTTCTATACAGACATTTCATCAAACACCTTTCAGGCACTCTAAGTTCTCACTTATTTCTGATGGCGCCCAAGGATTTAATTGTTGATGGAGCCAAGATTGTACCAAATAATTATGCTGGAATCTTGAATAAGGCTGAAGCTCCATCAGATCTGCACTTTGTGCAAGATTTCTTAGCTAATAGTGAGATTGGGTACGCTTTGATCCAACCTCAATCTATTTCAAGCAAACAAGTGCTGACGTTTTTCCGAACTGGGCTATATGATAATGGGGGTGCTGCTGGTTCTCCAAGCATAGTTTTCACATCAGGAGATGTTGAGCATGTGTTTACTAAATCGGCTGTTCGTAAAGCTCTCCATTTACCTGAAGACTATACATTCTTAACAGTGGAGGATCCTGTTTTACAGCAGCTTATGGCCAGTCTGGGCTTTGAGCAAAGCTTGGGCAAGCTAAGTCAGTTGAAAAGATCACATATCCGAAATAAATGGAGCTTTTTCTTTGATTGTATCACCAAGGTATTTGCTAATAAATGCTCCAACTTTGATGTTGTTCCCATCATGAGTCAGCAAATCGGGTATGCCCTTATTAATCAAACTCATTTTGATTTTACAAGTGATGTTCTAGGTTTCATAAGGGATAGGATGACAGAAGATAGGAATGTAGTCTATTTTGCTAGATTCTGTCAGCTTATATATACTTTTTGTTGTGCTGATGAACCCCAACTAGCCACTGATTCAATTTCACCTTTTAAGCTTGCAAAAAGGGCCTCTAATGATTTGTTAAATGCTGATAATAAGAAACAAGTGATGAGACCCTTACAAATTCCTCAATCAGTAAAACAAATCTTGGTAAATGCTGATCCACATAATTATACAACTGTCTATCCTGATGTTCAACCCACCAACTCATCACAACCAACACAACAGCCATCAGAACATACCATCTCTCACCAACCTCAAACACAACCACAACCTTCAGCACATCCAGTGAAGCCTTCATCTTCAAAATCCAAGAGGACACAGACTGTGCCTCAGTCTCAGCAGAAGAGAAGGACATTTATTCTGAGAGATTAGTCAGATACTGAGGAACATGTTCCAATATCAGAACCTATTGTTGTAGAAGCTGAGAAGATATCTTCTCAGAAAAGGCCCCTCAAAAGGCTTAGAAAGCAAAATTCTGATGATGAAGCTCCCAAAGTCTCTACTTCAGCAAAGAGACTTAAAAAGCAAAGAGCCAGGAGGGCTGTAAGTGAATCATCACACTCTGAAGAAATCCTGGAAGCAGTAGCTAAAGAAGGGGGTCAGGAATCTCTGATCCCAACAGAACCTATAGTAATTGAATTACTTCCCACTGCTGAATCGGCTCACAAGTCTCATATTCAAGAACAAGAGGATATTCCAGAGAAAGTGCCTACACCTCTTGTGTCTCCTATTAATGATCCAGTACATGCTGAAGATCCAGGTATAGGTAATGAAATAGATATTCACAACTTGGTTGTACCTGATGTTCTGTACTTGGAAGCTCCACCCACTCAAGTTATTCCACCAACAACACTACTTCTAGATGCTGATTTCAATGCAGATATTCCAACAACACCAATTTTGAATCTAGATGCTGAAGATCAGATATTATATGTGCATCAAAATATGGATGTTAATCAGAACTTAGTTACAGATCAGAATTTAGAGGATGATGTTGAAACCTCTATAGCCTCACATACTGTTATTCTATCAGAGGATGTTGATACTGCAGGCTCTGTAAGTTCTGATGCTGACAATGCTAAAATTACCGGTGAAGCTGCTACAAATATAGATGCTGATGCAGCTGGTCCATCTGGACATGCACCTCAACAAGATCCATGCAAAGCTGATCTAATCAAGAAGTTTGTTAGAGAGGATGCACCAGTACCTTGGAGTGAAACTCCTAGAGGAAAGGAGTGGACTAAGGGGTGGAACACAGTTGATTTTATTCCAACTCAGAACATACTTGCTGAGCACCTGGCCAAAGCTGATGAAAAGCCGATAAATGATGATTTCAAGGCACAGCTTAGAGTTACTGCATTGAGTACCAGGCACCTTCAAGGTCAACACTCAATAACTCATGACAAGGTGAACAAAATTCAAGAATCACTGATCCAACAAGATATGAATGTAAAATTGGAAAAGAACAGATTTTTTAAGCCAACCTTTGACCGAATTGGGTATATTGAAAAGACTCAGGAGAAGCAACAAGATCATATTTCTGAAATTCTAAAGAATCAAGCTTCTCAGCAAACTCAACTCAATGATATCCAATCCTCAGTGGAATTGCTTGTCTCTCTTCTTCTACCTGCTGATGCCAAAAAGGGGGAGAAAGTGATTAAGTCCAAATGCAAATCTATTCAACCACGAAAGGGTAAGGATGATGGAAATGATGACCAGGGAAACTCTGAAAAGAGTAGAGGTCATGGTCAAGGTCAAGGTTCTTCATCTAGGAAAGCTGAAACTTCTACATAGAGATCAAGCTCTGATGTTGATAGAAGAATAAGTTCTGGTAAACAAGTTCTGACAAAGCCTGATGTTCCTATACAGGGTGAAAGTCAAGAACCACAGAAGTTTATGCAGACATTGAAGCTTAAGGGGAAGGAAACAACAGTTTACTATCAAGACCCTAAGATACAGAAGCTGGATGAAGAAATTTCAAAAAGACTATTTCTCAAAGAAAATCCAGGAATGGACTTTGTAAGTCTAAAGGAAGAAGAAGCCAGACTTAAAGCAGAAAATGTCAAATCCAAGTATAAAGCTTTTATTGTTGAAAAGAAACTTCCAAAGCCTAAGGGAATTGTGATTAAGGAGAAGAGAAATTCTGAGGCAACCAAAGCCAAATCACAAGTGGAGGTAGATCCAAGATCCAAGGGCAAAGCAAAAATTAATGAACCTATAAAGGTATACATGCCAATCATGGATGAAGAAATAATTAATGATGAAGATACTAGTCTGATTTTGAAGAAAAAGGATATTCAAACAACCTCTGACAGAGCTCATATTGTTCAAGATCAGGACTTAGTAAAATATGATATTACATTGAAGCAAGTAACCTCTGACATAGCTCAAGTTGGCTTGATATCAGAAGATAAAGAAAAGGAAACCTCTGACATTGCTCATGTTAAACCTTCAAAGATGCTACTACCAGGATTCACAAAAGCTCAACAGACTCAACCTTTGAAGACTACATCAAGTGGTTTTGAAGCAAGAGTTGTTCAAAGAAAGGAAGCAAGAGACAAATCAGGATTTGGTAGTTCTGATGAAAGAAAAATACACAACACTACCAATAATCTAACTTCCTTAAGTGAACCAGGAGTAGGAGCAACTCCTGAAAGATTTAATCAACTTGAATCTGTACAAATGATTTACCACTCTGTTTTGAAAGAAGATATCATGTTATACTTTATGACAGATGGGAGGGTATTCCAGATCAGGAAGAATGCTATTCCATTGAAGTATTTTGAAGAACATGTTCAATTTCTACTTCAAGTGAAAAACAGATCAACGGATGGTGTTGCAGGTTATTTAAAATCAAATATTCAAAGACAGAAGAGGCTTTACTCTGTAAAGTCTGACAGCCCATACTGTCCTAAGTACAGATCTCACAGTGGAGATATTGTTGAAATGAAGTCTAATACTGCTAAAATCATCACTACATTTTCTGGTATTAAGGGACTTGAATTCAATCTAGAGTCTGATAAAGCCTATATCATCAGACTGGATCAGGATATAAGAAAAGCAAAAATAAATGATCTCAGGGCTGCTATCTTCCAAACAGGTGAATATAGAGTTGAACTTAAAGATGCAAAAAGGAGGATGAAGAATGAAATTGAATATGCTGAGAGAAGTTTGTTAAGGAATTATCTCAGAACAACTCCTGACATTAGAGAGATCACACACTGAAGCCAAGTCAAAGATCTACAACTGCTTAAATTCTGAAGGGTATAGAGACTGAAGCTGATATAAGACTTTAAGGATGGTAAAGCTGTAAGGACTGTAAGTTGTAGTTATCTAGTCCAATTCTCATGCATTTGTACTTAATTTTTTTCACATCATCAAATATCTGTTGAACTTGTATATTATGCTAATTTACAAGTTGGGGGAGATTGTTAGATATATTTGTGATGTCATGTCTAATAATGATTTGTGTTTAGTTTTCAGATCTTAACTAACAGGACAAATCAGGACTTAACTGAAAATCAGTACTTATACTGAAGTCAGGACTTAAGATATCAGAACTTAGGTTGTCAGAACTTAAGTTATCAGAAGATATTTATCAGGAGATAATATCAGGACTTAAGGAGACTTTCACATAAGGAAGGCGGCTGATTGAAGGAAAGAAGATCGAGACTAAAATAAGAAGAGATATGCATGAAGAAGAATTTTATGAAGAATAGAATACTTGGAAGAAAAGATAATTAGTTGATATACTTTAGGATGCAGACTTATGTTCGATATCAATTAGAAGATTATCTTATAACTGTGTGTCTATATAAACACATCATAGGGTTTACACTATATGTGTTATCTTAATCGAGAATATTATTCATTGTAACCCAAGCAACTCTCGTGATATTTATTCATCACTGAGAGAGGACGGTTCCATTGTAATACTATTTCATTAATAAGATTATTTTGTGTTTCATACTTGTGTTCTTAATTCGATTTGATTGTGCTAGACACTGTATTCAACCCCCTTCTACAGTGTGTATGACCTAACATACCATGTGCAAATATTGCTATTGGTCTTGACTATGATGCCTTGAACACCAAGAAGAAAGAGACATGTGACAAAGGAAAAACAATAGTTAATGAAAATGTTCCAGCTATGGTTAAAAAGGTTGCATCACCAATGTTCAAGGCATGTGAAGTCAACTTCAGTGAAGAAGAATTGATTATCAAGCAAGAAATTGCTGATGAGGACAAAGAGAAGAAAACTGCAGAATCAACTCAGTCCTTCAATACTGAAGAGAAGCTCATGGACAAGCAAAGTCCCAAGACACCTGTTAAAGAAACCAAAAATGAAGATGCAAGAAAGAAAAAGAAAAATATAAATGGGAAATTAGGGATAAACAAAAGCAACAATTTTGCTTATGTTGCAGATGCTCTAAGAAAGAAATATGAAAAATATGGCTCTATGAATCATTTAACTCACCTTTTTAAAAAGGCAGTTAGCAAGCCAACTGAAGGAGCCTGCAAATACAATGAAGCTAATGCAAATGATCCATATTCCTTCTGTGACAAGTTTGACTGCATTCCTTGCAACTTGAAAGTGATGAAAAGTTGTCACAAACTGAGAGTAGACCTCAAAAAAACAAAAATTTGGTCTACATCAGAAAAGGAAAATGCTCAACAGTCAATGAATTCTATTTTATCTGAAACTACTCAATTCTACTTCTGCTAAATCAGTTAACAAGAAGAAAGTACCCAACACAGCTTGGGTTTCTAAACACACTTAAAACTCATTGTATGCAGGGCAAAGTGAAGAATGTCATCTGGATCATAGACAGTGGATGTTCCAGGCATATGACAGGTGATAAAGCCCTGCTATCACAGTTTGAGGAGAAAGTTGGCCCTTTAGTGAACTTTGGAGACAACAGCAAAGGATCAACAATGGGATATGGCAAGATTGTTTCTGAAAATATTGTCATTGATGATGTAGCACTGGTAGCTGGTCTTGAAGTGAATCTTCTCAGTGTTAGCCAATTTGTAGACAAAGGCTTTGAAGTTTTATTCAACAAAGAAGAATGCACTTTTATCAACAAGAAAACTGGTGAAGTTGCTCTGAAAGGAGCAAGGAAAGGAAGCTTGTTTGTTGCAGACTTAGATTCAATAAATAAGAATGGAATTTGTTGCTTCTATACCAAGGCATCAGAAGAACAAAGCAAGCTATGACATAAGAAGCTATCTCACTTGAATTTCAAGATAATTAACACCTTGGTCAAAAAGGAGTTAGTAAGAGACATGCCTAAAATTGAGTTTGCTCAGATTGAAGTTTGTGAAGCTTGTCAGAAAGGCAAAATGAAAAGATCCAGTCACAAGTCAAAAACTGTAAATTCCATAAGTGCACCATTGCAGCTTATTCATATGGACTTGTTTGGGCCAGTAAATGTCTTATCTATTTCAAGGAACAGATATGCACTTATGATGGTGGATGATTTCTCAAGATACACTTGGGTAGAGTTCATGCAATCTAAAGATGAAACTCCACACATCATAATTGAGCACATCAAGAAGATAGAAAAACATGCTGAAAATTACAACTGTGTAAAAAAGATTGAGAACTTATAATCGAACATAATTCAGAAATGCAATATTGAGTGAATTCTGCAAAAGTAAAGGCATTTTTCAAGAATTCGCAGCTCCTAGAACACCTCAACAAAATGGAGTAGTTGAAAGGAAGAATAGAACATTAGTTGAAGCTACTAGAACAATGTTATAAGATGCCAAGTTGCCAACAAGTTTCTGGGAAGAGGCTGTTAATACTGCATGTTACACTCAAAACAGATATCTTATTAACAAGGCTCATGGAAAATCACCTTACTCAATCATGTCTAAGAGAAGAAGCATCTTCATGTATTTTGAAACAAGTGTTACATTTTGAAAGACAACTCTAAATATGTGGGAAAATTTGACTCAAAGGTTTTTAAAACAATTTTTCTGGGATATTCACTAGAAAGAACAGCCTACAAAGTTTATGTGATTGACCAGAAGAAGATTATGGAGAGCACAGATATAACGACTCGTATATTTTAATATCTAAATGTGTAATTATTGAGTGATTAAATAAATAAAATATGTGTATTGGATTTGACCGTTATGTGTTTTATCATTATTATGTATGTGTGATTTTTAGGTGTACTGGGTTGTCCTCGTAATTAATTACGGACTTGTATTGAATTCTTTTCACTTTTAAAATGTCAATTTAATACAAGTTTATATGTGTAAGTATGTGGATTGTCTCTAAAATTGTTTTTATGACTTTATAATCTCAATATTTGTTTTTGGGATTTTATAAAATTTAGAAGTCAATATTTCATCAGTTATTTAACCCTGTATGATTTTCCGATTGCATTTATTTGAAAAATCTGTATTTAATTCCCGAATTCTTCAAAAATTATGAAACTCATAATTATTTAAGTTGGGAATATTCCGGGAATTTTAAAATTATTTTGGGAATTTTCGGGATTAATTTCACCCGCGCGTTGATTCGTTTAATTGATAAAAGCGGGTATAAACTGCATTTCAGAAATTACTTTAAAATTACAAAATTTATGTTTTTATAAATTTCGGGATATTTATAATATTTTAAGACTATTTTCGAGATTTTCTGAATTTGTTTTAAGTGCGGCTCGGTTCGTTAATTGTGAAATGCGGGTACGAGTCGTGTTTCAAGAATAGTTTAAAAATTATAATTTTTTTATTTTATTAGGTTTTTATTTATTCCGGAAATTTTAAAATTAGTTTGGCAATTTTTTGGGTTATTTTCAATTTCAAATATATCCATTAAAATCCAGTTTCGGGACCAAAAACCGGGTCACGGGAAGTTCATATCAATTTATTCTGATACGTGTCCAAATTTCTATTACTCTGCAGACACGTGTAAGCAGCAGATATATTTTTTAAAAAAATAATAAAACAACGGATACAACCCCTGTATCACCCACCTCTCTCAACCTCAATCTCTTTGATTTAATCTCTCTAATCAATCTCTCGGGAAGCTCTGCTCTCCCTCTCTCGATTAGCTCTCTCTCTCCTCGTCTCTCTCTCCTCTCCCCGTTCCCCGTCTCTTCTCTGTTACTCTGTTCTTATCTCGCCCCTGGTTTCTTTTCCGGTGGCCGTAGTTCCATCTCCGGTGAGTTCCCGACGCTGTTCCTGTGTTCTACCCTCTGGTTGCTCTGATTTATGTTAGGCTGATATACACACGTATGTACGTGCGTGTATGCGTGTGCCTATCAGTTGAATGTTTGTGATGTGGATTGTGTTGTTCCTCTTGCTGGTGATGTGTTGTGGTTCTGGCTTGTCTCTGTTTTTCTGTTCCGCGCGTTTGTGCGCGTGTATCAGTGTGATTGAGATTTTTTTATTTATTTTAATGTTATTTCTGCAGGGAATTCGTTGAGTAAAATTCGTGAAGTAAATTATAATTACGTGCAGAAATTTTTCTTATCAGTGGAATTCGCGTCGGAAACCCGAAGTAACGGGTACCCGCGAATTTTACCACCGTCGGCGATGAGCCTCGGCGAGCCGACGGTGGACGGTGATGACGTTGTTTTGAGTCCTACAAATAAATAAATATAAAAAAATATGAATAAAATTGTAAAATACGGATGACAATGAATAATAAGTGTATCTAATTGGTGTCTATGCAATTGCGAATTGACATTGTTGGTTGAGTCGGTGGATGGGACTTGGACAATTGGATTTATAGTGAGTGTGTTGTGATTGATTTGACGTCGGGATGTTCGACGGGTTAGTCCGATAAATAAAGGAAATGCTGCCCGATTTCCGGGAAATCGAGCTACGGAAACACGGGAGCGTATCCAGTAATTATCGGGACGTCGAAGGAATATATATATATATATATATATATATACTTATACTTGATTGTCTGTTGTGGTGAATCTCTATTAAAACCCAATAACCCTAATTTTTGTAAATGACGAGTATATGTATTTTTCCGAAAACGAACACCAAACCTAATTTCTCGTGAATGTGAACCCTAATTGTTGTGTGTGTTATTATAATATTTGTAAGTACGAGTTGGGAATTTATATCGAATGGGTAGGTTGTTAGCGAGGATATGGCAAGCATACCTAGACGTCGAACGTAGGATATTTCGGCTCTGTAGGATTCTAGTTGAAGATCTCCAGAAGTGAAGTCGAACAAAAGATAACCTAGTGATTAGTCAACAAGCGTGTCGAGGTTCCAAGCGAAGGACCTGAATGTTGAAGTCGAATCCAAAGTGATCTAGTGGCTAGACGTTAAAGCCTGAACGTCCGAGTTGGCTCCGAGTCGATCAATAATAGTGGTAAAGCTCTGCAAGGCAAGTACCCCTGACCATTCTTTTATGGTTCAGTACGTATGAATAGCTAAATGTTTTATTCTCGTAATGGAACAGAAACATTTTAAGTTACGTATCCCCTGTTCTTGAAAATGTTGTTTAAAATTATATTTTGGGGAAAAGTAACTTCTGAAAAGAACTATCTCTAAACGTAATTAAAATGAAAAGAAGTTGTGAATAGTGTACTGTGATAGAAATGATTTTCAAAATGAGATAGGTACAAGTGTTTTGAAAACTGGATAAAACGATCAGATATGGGATACGTTGGGGCCAGAGTAGGCCTATTGAGGTGGCGTAAGAGGCTAATTCGGTTGCGCGCACTGTATAACCGATTAGTCCAGCAGGTCAGAGACCTGGCTAGTCTCTGAGTTCCGGAACATGTATATAGGATGGCAGTGGGAGCCGTCCAGTGTTGATAGACTGATCAGCTATCTTCACATATCCACTACGTATCTGATTTGAGTTTTGTGGTACCCGTCGCGGAACAAGTGGTTTATATAGTGGATTTGGAAATGAAGATAGCATGCTTAGATTTAATTCTGGTATTTATACATAGCACACTACTAATGATATTGTTTTACAGAGCATGCTAATTTTGAATATCCAGTTTATGTATGTTTTTACTTGATGTGCAACAAATTATAATTTCTATTCCGATAACTGTTTTACCATAAGTTATTTTGCTTGTTATTCATATAGTGGTACTGCTGAGCAAACAATTGCTCACCCTTGCAGAATGTTTTATATATATATATTGCAGATTCCTAGGAGATTCTTCCGCGATAATCAGGGCAGGGTTCCAGTTCCTTCCGCGTCAGGCTCCTCTGAGGTAGTTGTGATAGACCAGAGATGGTCTGTTGAGTTGCTGTGTTAAGTTAGCTGCGTCGAGATGAGTTTTGTAAGTTGGTTTGTGTTAGTTGTAACCTAAATTATACTTAAACCTGGAAAAGATCTTGGTAAAGGGGTCGTAGATTTATCCTATTATTGAATTGATTATCTTACGGTTGTTGTTGATGACGTCAACTCCTTACCCCGGGGTTGAGGTCATCACACTTGGTATCAGAGCTACAGGTTTGAGTCCCTGATTTAGGTTAGGAATGGAGTCAAAAGAGTGCAAGAAGGTTTATGTGTAGATGTGAATCAGCAACTCAAATCGAGGAGCGTGTCTATGAGTTTAGCCAAGGGTTTCGGAAGCGTAACTCTGACATTTGTTTAGGGTTGACTGGAACTGCCCTAACCTAGAGTACTTTCCCTTCGCATATGTACTATTAGTAACGTTTGTTAGGGATTTCTAGTTTTTGCCACGAGAAAACGAGTCTGATTGCAAGGATTCAGCATTGAGCAGACCCTTGTTGTTTCAGTTGAAGAGACACCAACGTTATTCCTCAATAATGCATTTCCTATGTCAAGGAGTATTGCTGAATCGAGTATGCGACATCGGTAAGTTTAGATGGAATAAAAATAGTCATCGGCTGCTATGACCGCCCAGTTTTATAGTGAATGTGGATCAGAACAAAAGGTGGTATCTTTGAACCCTTATACTTCTTTCTTGAAATGTATTTTGTTTCTAGGGTCATTGTTTCTTATCCTATAAGTTGCTTACTTTTCCTGTGAGAAATTTGAGAACTCGGAATAAGCTACTTAGGGTTCCGTTGATCTCATTACAAATCAGATTCACCCCTTCCTATTTGTGAATTTTCTTGTTAACATTGTTTCTTTTCTCGGAGATTCTATTGGTTGATTGGGGCAAATAATGCATATGAATTGACCATTTGTCTGTGTGGAAAAAGGGTCTGATGGGATGCTACCGAAGTATGTGTTGTGAGCTATGCGGTACTAAGACTGGCCATCTTATGTACTTGTATGGTTGCTCCCAGTCACATCCATATTTTTCTTCACTTTTCTTTCAAGATTTACTCCTGAATTTTGAAATCTTATTTGATATTTCATGGCAATGAGTTTGCCAGTGACCGTTGTAGTTAGACAATCTTGGTTGTTGCGAGGAAATGAAGGTTGACTGTTAGGGGAGATAGAAGTTTTATTTCTTGTTGCTACTTTATGAATAAAGATAACAGAGAGAATTCATGATTCGATATTGAAGGTTGCGGTTCTAGAAAGGTTAACCCTATGGAAGATAGGTTAGTGGTAGGAGATAAGAAGTCCCTTGGAAAGGAAAGGTAATTTAGTGATTGATGAATCACTTGAGGGTGATAAGAAATCTATTAATAGCATTCAAGGTTAAACACATGACTCCTAGAGAGTTACCAAAATACGAAGTTATCTTCTCCTTTCGTTCTCAAAAGAAGAGTTTGATCCTGGCTCAGAAGGAATGCTAGCTATATGCTTAACACAAAAAAATAGATTTGAGATTCAGTAAGTCAGTCGGTGGATGCTTTCTTATTGTAAGAATAAATCCCGATGAAGTACGTGCTGAGCGGGCGAAAGTTTTGCTTTCTCGTTATTCGTGGAGGGGTCGCGGAAGAATTGAATTGGGTTCGACTCCCATAGCCCCGATGTGATGAAAAAGACTGTTTCAACGAGATACGCCGTGCCTGCATTAAGATTTCAAACTTGTCGTCTACTTTCAGGAAATGTTTGGAACAGAGAACTTACAATAATACAACGCCGCATTCTCCAAAAATTGAGAGACAAGAAGAGATCTATTAAGAGAAAGATTAATTCGAGAAAAAATATTAACAGTTACATCCAATCACAAACTACACGAAAGTTGCCCCTTTTTCATGGAGATTTACCCATCACAGAGATGCACAGAGGAAGAGAACAAACTTCATATATCCCTTTTCTACTTAATCCAGAAACAAGATCGGACGTTATTCCGGTTCGTCTCCGTTTTCGTGAAACTATTCCTCAAGCAAGGCAGCCGATAAGTCATCAAAAGGTTTGTGTGAATAATGGAATGGTAAGCATTACTCATTTTAAAGTGTCCCGCGGTGATATAATATCTTTTCTTGAAAATGACGCGAGAGCCCGCGGTGAAGAAATAAGGAGATCCTTCTATATCGAAATCTCAGTTGAAAAAATAATAGGCAAATTCCGGGATCACCCGGTAAGAATGTGGAGAAGAACCAAAACAGAATGGTTCCGCCTACTCAAAACTAAGAGGGGATGCCGCCTACTACTAAAAGACCGGTTTTTGCAACAGTTGCGTTCTTCTATGCAAGAAGAAGACTTAGAAAGAACAAAGAAGTTTGGATCCATAAAAGTATGCTTAGGCAGTTCTTTCGCTGAGCACAACAGAATGAAGAGGAATTTGTATCATTTCAAATCCCTATTCTTATCGAAGAGAAGGAACGAGAAAAACCGAAATCTTCCTACCCGAACAAGAAGTCCTATAGTTTACAACTCTTCTTTATATAGTAATTCGACCTATTGCTCCGCACCCCCCCATCAGTTTACTATGAAGAGAAAAAGAAAAAGAATCGAACTGCCTACTCATTATTCGGAGGTGAATCATAGAACACTAAAAGCTGTGGTATCTTATGGACCTAACATAGGTCACATCCCTCACGACATAAGATTGAAAGATCCAAACCTTCTTCTTCGGAGCGGAAACGGACGTGGCCAAAACATATAAAGATCGGATCGGCGTAGTCGCTCATAGGGACATATCTATCCGGATAGAGGATAGTCTAGATCGATTCATAGATAGATCTCTCTCCACATATCCATATAGATAGGTATCTCCGTGGATAGAGATAAAGATAGGGATCCATCTAGATCTTGATTCACTATTTCCATTTTTTTGACGACAAGTTTGAAATCTTAATGCGGGTAAGTCGAAGACTTCTCGTCGAATATCAAAGGAAACATCGTTTTTCAATTCTTGCTTGGGTCGGAGCGTAGGCGGGCGAGTAGAGCCCAGGAAACAGGGAAGCTCATCATAGAGAGAGCAGTTGACTAAAAATAGAAGACTGCTGCCCTGAGAGAGGGCGGCCTCTCTCGGGAAAGATGGCCCAATTTCTCTTCTTTCTTTTGCTGCTGATCTCACATCGAGAGCAGCTCCTTCTTGTTCAGGGTCATCAGATGAGATGAGAGATCTTCCTCCGATTCCGAAAAATAGGTCAAGCGGGAGGCTGCCCTCGACTCACCTCTCCCTCTATAAAAACTCCCTCTCCAGAGGAGAGCATAAGCTCCAGGATGAGTATGTCCTGGATTCCCGGATTCATTCTCGTCCTGATCCACCATGTAATTTTTTGAATATACAAAAACATTCTAGGAGAGGGCCCGTAATGATCTTCTCAAAGATCACAAGGTGCTGAAGTGGCAGAATAGGGGGTCTGTAGTTTTTTGTGAAAGGGATGCTCTTATCATGTTATTGCTGAAAAGAAAAACCGAATTCCTCTATTTGATGTCGATTCATCCACACTTCCATTCCTTGTAGAGGAAGGCTAACTGCTTGCTGGCTGGGAGCTGTATGAGCGGTAACGTCCACGTACGGCTCCGTGAGAAGGGCGGTGGGCAGAAATGGCCTTATTGTACCTCACTCTCGTCTTCAATGGGGTCTGCTCTTTCTTTTTTGGGAGAGTATGCCAATATGATCTTAATGAGGTGCGGGGCTTTGCATCTGACATTCGTTGGGCTTCCCTCTTCGGGAGCAGCCCCTGCGTCCCGGCGTTTTTGTGCAATAAACCCCTCCGGCCGAAGACTAGTGGTAGGTGGTCCCGCGG